>NC_091170.1:8336733-8419233 GCF_040958095.1 Procambarus clarkii
GGCGTAAGTCCCTCCAACTTGTCGCTATATATCACTAGTATTCTGCTTCATATTCCTCTTAGCACCGATATAGTTCAATGCCCCACGTTCAGAATCACTTCTTCACTGCCCTATTCACAATTTGTGATAATCTTCACAATCACATCTAGTTGTGTACACTCTGACCATGCAGTGGCCCACGTGCTTGTGTGTGTGTGTGTGTGTGTGTGTAAATCACGAAAAATAAACACGTGAATAAAAATATGACAGTGTCAGACCACGGAGGAAAATTGAAACAGAGATTTTTCTTAAGTACTTTCGTATATTAATACATCTTCAGAAGAAGTGAATCCATCAATACATCTTCACTCCTTCTGAAGATGTATTAATATACGAAAGTACTTATGGATGTTCGTTTCAATTTTCCTCCGTGGTCTGACAGTCATATCTATATATATATATATATATATATATATATATATATATATATATATATATATATATATATATATATATATATATGTCGTACCTAGTAGCCAGAACTCACTTCTCAGCCTACTATTCAAGGCCCGATTTGCCTAATAAGCCAAGTTTTCCTGAATTAATATATTTACTATAATTTTTTTCTTATGAAATGATAAAGCAACCCTTTTCTCTATGTATGAGGTCAATTTTTTTTATTGGAGTTAAAATTAACGTAGATATATGACCGAACCTAACCAACCCTACCTAACCTAACCTAACCTATATTTATAGGTAAGGTTAGGTTAGGTAGCCAAAAAAAGCTAGGTTAGGTTAGGTTAGGTAGGTTAGGTAGACGAAAAAACATTAATTCATGAAAACTTGGCTTATTAGGCAAATCGGGCCTTGAATAGTAGGCTGAGAAGTGCGTTCTGGCTATTAGGTACGACATATATATATATATATATATATATATATATATATATATATATATATATATATATATATATATATATATATATATATATATATATATATATATATATATGTCGTACCTAGTAGCCAGAATGCACTTCTCAGCCTATTATGCAAGGCCCGATTTGCCTAATAAGCCAAGTTTTCATGAATTAGTTGTTTTTCGACTACCTAACCTACCTAACCTAACCTAACCTAACTTTTTTGGTTACCTAACCAAACCTAACCTATAAAGATAGGTTAGGTTAGGTTAGGTAGGGTTGGTTAGGTTTGGTCATATATCTACGTTCATTTTAACTACAATAAAAAAAAATTAACCTCATACATAATGAAATGGGTAGCTTTATCATTCCATAAGAAAAAAATTAGAGAAAATATATTAATTCAGGAAAACTTGGCTTATTAGGCAAATCGGGCCTTGCACAGTAGGCCGATAAGTGCGTTCTGGGTACTAGGTACGACATATATATATATATATATATATATATATATATATATATATATATATATATATATATATATATATATATATATATATTTATATATATATATATATATATATATATATATATATATATATATATATATATATATATATATATATATATATATAAGGCACAACTCTCCTAAACACGAGAGTGAAGTATACAACTTTAGAACACTTTCCCACCAGGAGACTCGAACCCTAGCCAGCACAGAAGCCTTCCAGCAACTGGCATAACAGGTACGCCTTAACCCACTCCACCACCTGCTCAGACCCCCAAAGAGATGGTAATTTCGGAGTATTTATACACTCCAAAGACTACCACCTCCCAAGAGCACTAGAGCAAGTGAGGGGTTATTTTTACGTTTTTTTCATCAAGTCCCTGTTAATATGGGAGAACACTGTGTCTATGCTTAAGGCACAACTCTCCTAAACACGAGAGTGAAGTATACAACTTTAGAACACTTTCCCACCAGGAGACTCGAACCCTAGCCAGCACAGAAGCCTTCCAGCAACTGGCATAACAGGTACGCCTTAACCCACTCCACCACTTGCTCAGACCCCCCAAAGAGATGGAAATTTCGGAATATTTATACACTCCAAAGACTACCTCCCAAGAGCACTAGAGCAAGTGAGGGGTCATTTTTACGTTTTTTTCATCAAGTCCCTGTTAATATGGGAGAACACTATATGTCGTACCTAGTAGCCAGAACGCACTTCTCAGCCTACTATGCAATGCCCGATTTGCCTAATAAGCCAAGTTTTCATGAATTAATGTTTTTTCGACTACCTAACCTACCTAACCTAACCTAACCTAACTTTTTCGGCTACTTAACCTAACCTAACCTATAAAGATAGGTTAGGTTAGGTTAGGTAGGGTTGGTTAGGTTCGGTCATATATCTATGTTAATTTTAACTCCAATAAAACAAATTGACATTCCTATCATAGAGTGTATTACACTTATTTGTATAATTTGCACGACGTTTCGAACCTCCATGGTTCATTCTCAAGTGAACAATCTTACAATCAAGTGAAAATCAACTAGTATTGTAAGATTGTTCACTTGAGAATGAACCATGGAGGTTCGAAACGTCGTGCAAATTATACAAATAAGTGTAATACACTCTATAGTAAATCACTTCTTTTCTTCACCTTAAAAGTACGAAAATGAGTTTTGGAGAACTCCTATTCCAATTAAGCCCTGATGCTAAGAAAATAGTTAGAGGGATAGAAGCCCTAAACCAGAAAATAATAAATACAGAATATATATATATATATATATATATATATATATATATATATGTATATGTATATATATATATATATATATATATATATATATATATATATATATATATATATGTATATGTATATATATATATATATATATATATATATATATATATATATATATATATATATATATATATATATATATATATATATATATATATGTATATGTATATATATATATATATATATATATATATATATATATATATATATATATGTCGTACCTAGTAGCCAGAACTCACTTCTGAGCCTACTATGCAAGGCCCGATTTGCCTAATAAGCCAAGTTTTCATGAATTAATTGCTTTTCGACTACCTAACCTACCTAACCTAACCTAACCTAACTTTTTCGGCTACCTAACCGAACCTAACCTATAAAGATAGGTTAGGTTAGGTTAGGTAGGGTTGGTTAGGTTCGGTCATATTTCTACGTTAATTTTAACTCCAATAAAAAAAAATTGACCTCTTACATAATGAAATGGGTTGCTTTATCATTTCATAAGAAAAACATTAGAGAAAATATATTAATTCATGAAAACTTGGCTTATTAGGCAAATCGGGCCTTGCATTGTAGGCTGAAAAGTGAGTTCTGGCTACTAGGTACGACATATATATATATATATATATATATATATGTCGTACCTAGTAGCCAGAACGCACTTCTCAGCCTACTATGCAGGGCCCGATTTGCCTAATAAGCCAAGTTTTCATGAATTAATGTTTTTTCGACTACCTAACCTACCTAACCTAACCTAACCTAACTTTTTCGGCTACCAAACCTAACCTAACTTATAAAGATAGGTTAGGTTAGGTTAGGTAGGGTTGGTTAAGTTCAGTCATATATCTACGTTAATTTTAACTGCAATAAAAAAAAATTGACCTCATACATAATGAAATGGGTAGCTTTATCATTTCATAAGAAAAAAAATAGAGAAAATATATTAATTCAGGAAAACTTGGCTTATTAGGCAAATCGGGCCTTGCATAGTAGGCTGAGAAGTACGTTCTGGCTACTAGGTACGACATATATATATATATATATATATATATATATATATATATATATATATATGTCGTACCTAGTAGCCAGAACTCACTTCTCAGCCTACTATTCAAGGCCCGATTTGCCTAATAAGCCAAGTTTTCCTGAATTAATATATTTACTATATTTTTTTTCTTATGAAATGATAAAGCAACCCTTTTCTCTATGTATGAGGTCAATTTTATGTTATTGGAGTTAAAATTAACGTAGATATATGACCGAACCTAACCAACCCTACCTAACCTAACCTAACCTATATTTATAGGTATAGTTAGGTTAGGTAGCCAAAAAAAGCTAGGTTAGGTTAGGTTAGGTAGGTTAGGTAGACGAAAAAACATTAATTCATGAAAACTTGGCTTATTAGGCAAATCGGGCCTTGAATAGTAGGCTGAGAAGTGCGTTCTGGCTATTAGGTACGACATATATATATATATATATATATATATGTCGTACCTAGTAGCCAGAACGCACTTCTCAGCCTACTATGCAAGGCCCGATTTGCCTAATAAGAGAAGTTTTCCTGAATTAATATATTTTCTCTACTTTTTTCTTTATGAAATGATAAAGTTACCCATTTCATTATGTATGAGGTCAATTTTTTTTTATTGGAGTTAAAATTTACGTAGATATATGACCGAACCTAACCAACCCTACCTAACCTAACCTAACCTATCTTTATAGGTTAGGTTAGGTTAGGTAGCTGAAAAAGTTAGGTTAGGTTAGGTTAGGTAGGTTAGGTAGTCAAAAAACAATTAATTCATGAAAACTTGGCTTATTAGGCAAATCGGGCCTTGCATAGTAGGCTGAGAAGTGCGTTCTGGCTACTAGGTACGACATATATATATATATATATATATATATATATATATATATATATATATATATATATATATATATATATATATATATATATATATATATATATATATATATATTGCAACGCGGTCAAAAGGGAAGCTATCCTCACTGCAGTCCAGGAACATTGCCCAAGCATTCTCCCGTCTGTGTCAGCAGGCTACAGCAAAGACTCAACCCTCCTGTTTGGCAAACATGAAGTCACCTCAGCAGAGGGAATTCAACAGGGTGACCCACTTGCACCGTTCCTCTTTTGCATAGCGGTTCGAGAAATTACAACCAGACTGTCCAGCGAGCTCAACATCTGGTTCCTGGATGATGGCACTCTGGCAGGCACACAAGATTCCCTGCTAGAAGACCTACAGCTGGTGAAGACACGGGGGGAGTCCATGGGTCTCGTTCTTAACCCCTCCAAGTGCGAAATTATTGCATCTAGTGAAGTAATCATTAGAGCAGTGAAATCAGTTCTACCAGAAGCCTCAGTCGTTAAACCTACCGACAGCACACTACTCGGAGCTCCTCTGGGCCACAATGCCATTGCTGCAGTCCTTGACGAAAAGTTTAGAGACCTAAAGAGGATGGAAGAGAGAATTGGGGACTTGGACTCCCACGATGCCCTCTACCTTCTCACAAAGTGCCTTACCTTGCCCAGGCTAACATACTTCTTAAGGTGTGCACCAACTTTTGGCAACCCACTTCTAAATCAATATGATGAGCTCCTCAGGTCAATATTCAGGAAGGCGCTCAACCTAGATTTAGATGACAGTCAGTGGGACCAAGCAACACTACCAGTGAGATTTGGAGGGATAGGCATACGAAAGGCAACTGAGGTAGCACTTCCAGCATTCTTGTCCTCATGTACAGCAGCCAACGAATTGGTAGGGCAGATCCTACCAGAGCGTATGAGAGAGACAGCGGGAACTCATGATCAAACGTTCATCGAAGCAGCCAGACAATGGGACACCATTGCACACCCTCAACCCCGACCACAAGTCCCAAAAGACCACAAGCAGGCCCACTGGGATAGCCCCATAATGGAAAAGACTGTCACAGCAATGATTGACAACGCTGATGCTGAAAACAAAGCCCGCCTCCTAGCGGTAACAGCACCCCACGCCGGGGATTTTTTATTTGCTGTGCCCAATGCAGCCCTGGGAACTCGCCTCAGTCATGACGCTCTCCGCATTGGAGTTGCCCTTCGCCTTGCCGCCCCGATCCTCACCGAACATAGGTGCATCTGCGGAACTGCGATGGCAGACCAATATGGTCGTCATGGTCTGGTATGTCGTAAATCACAGGGTAAAATCGCAAGACATGAAGAAGTCAACGACATCATCAAGAGGAGCCTCGCCACAGCCCGCTGCCCGGCACAAAGAGAACCACACTTATCCAGACCTAACGACCCTCAGAAGCGCCCTGATGGGGTCACCTTGCTACCTTGGAAGGATGGTAAGCAAGTGGTATGGGACTACACGTGCGCTGTCACACTGGCCAGTACCTACCTCCACTACAGCACACGTAAAAGCGGTGGTGCTGCTTCTTTCAGGGAATCGCAGAAAATTATTAAATACAGAGGTCTAGCACACTGCTACAGCTTTGTTCCGATCGGCTCGGAGACCCTCGGTTCGTGGGGAAAATGTGCAGTGAAGTTCCTGAAGTAATTGGGGGACAAATTGATCAGCACTACAAAAGACCAGAGAGCAAAAAGTTTCTTGTTCCAGCGCCTCAGTGTTGCGATTCAGAGGGGAAATGCCTGTTGCGTCTTGGGCACTAGTCCAACTTCAGAGGAATTCGAAGAAGTGTTTGACTTGCAACAATGATCGAACCCGTCTGTGACATTCATCAATGTTTCCCATTGTTGTGTTTTTCAAGAGATCCATAACCTTTAAGCACCTTTTTGCATTATTATTTTTGTATCAACCCATGTATATCTTGTAACCATCAAATGCATAATAAAGCACAAAAAATAAAAAAGGAAGGGGGTGGTAGGAGAAAAGCACACAGAAACTGTATTGGAGGGGATCTAAACATTCCCTCTAATGCGTTATGCGTGGTTTCCTCCGAGGCTATGGGTCCCCCTTCTTCCAGCTAGAGGTGGTACTCCCTTCCATTTTATATATATATATATATATATATATATATATATATATATATATATATATATATATATATATATATATATATATATATATATATATATATATATATATTATATATATATATATATATATATATATATATATATATTATATATATATATATATATATATATATATATATATATATATATATATATATATATATATATATATATATATATATATATATATATATATATATATATATATATTATTAAATATGACCGAAAAAGTAAGATTAATAATTCTAACACGAATTTTCTCGATCTTTCGTACGTTTCTTTTCACTGTTGGTGGTAATTCAAAAATCAATTCTCCAAAATTCATTTTTATTTCTAGTCTGACGCGACACTTTAGCACGTTTCGTAAAACTTATTACATTTTCAAAGACTTTAGTTTACACATACACAACTGAAGAGAACTTACACATCTTCGATTTGTTTATATCTACATTTGAGTGAGGTGGATGGGGTGAGGTGGTATTAATAGGGTATTAAATTCCTAAACACAAAACAGAACACGAAACAAAGGGTATTGAATGGAAGTGATTGTAGAAAGCCTATTGGTCCATATTTCTTGATGCTTCTATATTGGGACGGAGTCTTGAGGTTGGTAGAATATAGTTGTGCATTAATTGGCTGTTGATTGCTGGTGTTGACTTCTTGATGTGTAGTGCCTCGCAGACGTCAAGCCGCCTGCTATCGCTGTATCTATCGATGATTTCTATGTTGTTTACTAGGATTTCTCTGGCGATGGTTTGGTTGTGGGAAGAGATTATATGTTCCTTAATGGAGCCCTGTTGCTTATGCATCGTTAAACGCCTAGAAAGAGACGTTGTTGTCTTGCCTATATACTGGGTTTTTTGGAGCTTACAGTCCCCAAGAGGGCATTTGAAGGCATAGACGACGTTGGTCTCTTTTAAGGCGTTCTCCTTTGTGTCTGAAGAGTTTCTCATGAGTAGGCTAGCCGTTTTTCTGGTTTTATAGTAAATCGTCAGTTGTATCCTCTGATTTTTGTCTGTAGGGATAACGTTTCTATTAACAATATCTTTCAGGACCCTTTCCTCCGTTTTATGAGCTGTGGAAAAGAAGTTCCTGTAAAATAGTCTAATAGGGGGTATAGGTGTTGTGTTAGTTGTCTCTTCAGAGGTTGCATGGCGTTTCACTTTCCTTCTTATGATGTCTTCAACGAAACCATTGGAGAAGCCGTTGTTGACTAGGACCTGCCTTACCCTACAGAATTCTTCGTCGACTTGCTTCCATTCTGAGCTGTGGCTGAGAGCAAGGTCGACATAGGCGTTAACAACACTCCTCTTGTACTTGTCTGGGCAGTCGCTGTGGGCATTTAGCCACATTCCTATGTTCGTTTCCTTATTGTAGACTGCAGTGTGGAAACCTCCACTCTTTTCCATGACTGTTACATCTAGAAAGGGCAGCTTCCCATCCTTTTCCATCTCGTAAGTGAAACGCAGTGTCGCTTCAGACTAGATATAAAAATGAATTTTGGAGAATTGATTTTTGAATTACCACCAACAGTGAAAAGAAACGTACGAAAGATCGAGAAAATTCGTGTTAGAATTATTAATCTTACTTTTTCGGTCATATTTAATAATATATGTCTACAGGAAAGACTGCTACCAAAATATACAAATATATATATATATATATATATATATATATATATATATATATATATATATATATATATATATATATGTGTGTGTGTGTGTGTGTGTGTGTGTGTGTGTGTGTGTGTGTGTGTGTGTGTGTGTGTGTGTGTGTGTGTGTGTGTGATATTTGGTTGGTATTTGTGACTGTTTATGTAGTTATACAGATAGATTTTTTTTTTGTTCAGTTATATTCAACTGTCTTACCAAGAAAAAATCATATTCACAACTGTTCCGTCCTCCCTGGGGGATGCTGGCCTGCTGGTGAAGGGATTCCCAATCGTCTGTGAGGTTCCTGGGAAAACTGAGCCAAGTTCTTTGGCTCCACTCTCTGTCCCCTACTATGGTTTCCCTACCCCTGTAATAATCATATTCCTCTCCCTCTCCCCCCCATTCTATCCCTAACCTTCTATAATCCTACTTTTTCTCCCAATCCTTCTCCTGCCCTTATTTATTCTACCCCCGTATCTCCCACAATCTTGTAACCAAAATCTATCTTCCTAATTCTTCTGTTACCTAACAGTAAATAGGTACCTGAGAGTTAGTCAGCTGTCACGAGCTGCTTCCTAGAGGTGTGTGTGTGTGTGTGTGTGTGTGGTGTGAAAAAAAGAGGCGGACCAAAAGAGCAGAGCTCAATCCCCGCAAGCACAACTAGGTGAATACACACATAAACACACACACACACACACACACACACACACACACACACACACACACACACACACACACACACACACACACACACACACACACACACACACAAGGATAAGGCAGGACAGAGAAGGCTGGGCAGACTGCATATTTCTTGACTGCCAAAAGGCCTTTGATACGGTACCGCACATGAGACTGCTATACAAACTTGAGAGGCAGGCAGGAGTAAGCGGAAAGGCCCTAGTATGGGTGAAGAACTACCTAACAGGAAGGAGCCAGAGGGTAATGGTAAGGGGCGAAAAGTCGGACTGGCGAACAGTAACAAGTGGAGTACCTCAAGGATCGGTGCTGGGACCAATCCTCTTTCTAATTTACATAAATGATATGTTTACAGGAGTGGAATCATACATGTCAATGTTTGCAGATGACGCAAAATTAATGAGAAGAGTTGTGACAGACGAGGATTGTAGGATCCTCCAAGAGGACTTAAACAGGCTGCAGAGATGGTCAGGGAAATGGCTACTGGAGTTTAACACCAGTAAATGTAAAGTTATGGAAATGGGATCAGGTGACAGGAGACCAAAGGGACAGTACACAATGAAGGGGAACAGCCTACCTGTAACGATTCGAGAAAGAGACCTGGGAGTGGATGTGACACCTAATCTAACTCCTGAGGCACATATAAATAGGATAACGACAGCAGCGTACTCTACACTGGCGAAAATTAGAACTTCATTCAGAAACCTAAATGAGGAAGCTTTTAGGGCGCTTTACACTGCCTACGTGAGACCCGTCTTAGAGTATGCCGCGCCATCATGGAGCCCCCACCTGAAGAAACACATAAAGAAACTGGAGAAGGTTCAGAGGTTTGCGACGAGGCTTGTCCCAGAGCTACGAGGGATGGGATATGAAGAGCGGCTGAAGGAGCTGAACCTTACGACACTAGAGAAAAGAAGGGAGAGAGGAGATATGATAGGGACATATAAAATACTCAGGGGAATTGACAAAGTGGAAATAGATGAAATGTTCACACGTAATAATAACAGAACGAGGGGACATGGGTGGAAACTGGAAACTCAGATGGGTCACAGAGATGTTAGGAAGTTTTCTTTTAGCGTGAGAGTAGTAGAAAAATGGAATGCACTTGGGGAACAGGTTGTGGAAGCAAATACTATTCATACTTTTAAAACTAGGTATGATAGGGAAATGAGACAGGAGTCATTGCTGTAAACAACCGATAGCTAGAAAGGCGGGATCCAAGAGTCAATGCTCGATCCTGCAAGCACATATAGGTGAGTACATATAGGTGAGTACACACACACACACACACACACACACACACACACACACACACACACACACACACACACACACACACACACACACACACACACACACACACACACACACACACACACACACACACACACACACACACACACACACACTTTTGGACTGTCGGAAAGCCTTTGACACAGTACCCCATATAAGGTTGATGCATAAGCTGGAGAAACAGGCAGGAGTAACTGGTAGGGAGCTCCAGTGGATAAGGGAGTACCTAAGCAATAGGAAGCAGAGAGTTATAGTGAGGGGTGAGACCTCAGAATGGCGTGAAGTCACCAGTGGAGTCCCACAGGGCTCTGTGCTTGGACCTATCCTGTTTCTGATATACGTAAATGATCTCCCAGAGGGTATAGACTCATTCCTCTCAATTTTTGCTGACGACGCCAAAATTATGAAAAGGCGTAGGACAGAGGAGGACAGCTTGAGGCTTCAAGAAGACCTGGACAAGCTGCAGGAATGGTCGAACAAATAGATGTTAGAGTTTAACCCAAGCAAATGTAATGTAATGAAGATAGGGGTAGGAAGCAGGAGACCAGATACAAGGTATCACTAAGGAGATGAAATACTTCAAGAGTCAGAGAGAGAGAAAGACCTGGGGGTTGATATCTCGCCAGACCTGTCCCCTGAAGCTCATATCAAGAGGACAACATCAGCAGCATATGCAAAGTTGGCTAACATAAGAACGGCCTTTAGAAACTTGGGTAAGGAATCTTTCAGAACATTATATACCACATATGTCAGACCAATCCCGGAGTATGCGGCTCCAGCATGGATTCCATATCTAGTCAAGCATAAGACTAAACTGGAAAAGGTTCAAAGGTTTGCCACCAGACTAGTACCCGAGCTGAGAGGTATGAGCTACGAGGAGAGACTACGGGAATTGAACCTCACTTCGTGTTGACCCTGGTGTTGGTTAAGGTGTTGACCATGGTGTTGGTTATGGTGTTGACCCTGGTGTTGGTTATGGTGTTGACCCTGGTGTTGGTTATGGTGTTGGTTATGGTGTTGACCCTGGTGTTGGTTATGGTGTTGGTTATGGTGTTGACCCTGGTGTTGGTTATGGTGTTGACCCTGGTGTTGGTTATGGTGTTGACCCTGGTGTTGGTTATGGTGTTGATTATGGTGTTGGTTATGGTGTTGGCTATGGTGTTGGTTATGGTGTTGGTTATGGTGTTGACCCTGGTGTTGGTTATGGTGTTGGTTATGGTGTTGGTTATGGTGTTGGTTATGGTTATGGTGTTGACCATGGTGTTGGTTACGGTGTTGACCCTGGTGTTGGTTATGGTGTTGACCCTGGTGTTGGTTATGGTGTTGGTTATGGTGTTGGTTATGGTGTTGACCCTGGTGTTGGTTATGGTGTTGACCCTGGTGTTGGGTATGGTGTTGACCCTGGTGTTGGTTATGGTGTTGACCATGGTGTTGGTTATGGTGTTGACCCTGGTGTTGGTTATGGTGTTGATCCTGGTGTTAGTTATGGTGTTGATTATGGTGTTGGTTATGGTGTTGACCCTGGTGTTGGTTATGGTGTTGACCCTGGTGTTGGGTATGGTGTTGGTTATGGTGTTGACCCTGGTGTTGGGTATGGTGTTGGTTATAGTGTTGACCCTGGTGTTGTTTATGGTGTTGACCCTGGTGTTGGTTATGGTGTTGATTATGGTGTTGGTTATGGTGTTGACCCTGGTGTTGGTTATGGTGTTGGTTATGGTATTGACCCTGGTGTTGGTTATGGTGTTGACCCTGGTGTTGATTATGGTGTTGGTTATAGTGTTGACCCTGGTGTTGGTTATGGTGTTGACCTTGGTGTTGGTAATGGTGCTCATTATGGTGTTGGTTATGGTGTTGACCCTGGTGTTGGTTATGGTGTTGACCCTGGTGTTGGTAATGGTGTTGACCCTGGTGTTGGGTATGGTGTTGACCCTGGTGTTGGTTAGTGTGTTGACCCTGGTGTTGATTATGGTGTTGATTATGGTGTTGGTTATGGTGTTGACCCTGGTGTTGGTTATGTTGTTGGTTATGGTGTTGACCCTGGTGTTGGTTATGGTGTTGACCCTGGAGTTGGTTATGGTGTTGACCCTGGTGTTGGTTATGGTGTTGACCCTGATGTTGGTTATGGTGTTGACCCTGATGTTGGTTATGGTGTTGACCCCTGGTGTTGGTTATGGTGTTGACCCTGGTGTTGGTTAGTGTGTTGACCCTGGTGTTGATTATGGTGTTGATTATGGTGTTGGTTATGGTGTTGACCCTGGTGTTGGTTATGGTGTTGACCCTGGTGTTGGTTATGGTGTTGACCCTGGAGTTGGTTATGGTGTTGACCCTGGTGTTGGTTATGGTGTTGACCCTGATGTTGGTTATGGTGTTGACCCCTGGTGTTGGTTATAGTGTTGACCCTGGTGTTGGTTATGGTGTTGATTATGGTGTTGACCCTGGTGTTGATTATAGTGTTGACCCTGGTGTTGATTATGGTGTTGACCCTGGTGTTGGTTATAGTGTTGACCCTGGTGTTGATTATGGTGTTGGTTATGGTGTTGACCCTGGTGTTGGTTATAGTGTTGACCCTGGTGTTGATTATGGTGTTGGTTATGGTGTTGGTTATGGTGTTGACCCTGGTGTTGTTTATGGTGTTGGTTATGGTGTTGACCCTGGTGTTGGTTATAGTGTTGACCCTGGTGTTGATTATGGTGTTGACCCTGGTGTTGGTTATGGTGTTGGTTATAGTGTTGACCCTGGTGTTGGTTATGGTGTTGACCCTGGTGTTGGTTATGGTGTTGGTTATGGTGTTGGTTATAGTGTTGACCCTGGTGTTGGTTATGGTGTTGACCCTGGTGTTGATTATGGTATTGACCCTGGTGTTGATTATGGTGTTGGTTATGGTGTTGGTTATGCTGTTGACCCGGGTGTTGATTATAGTGTTGATTATGGTGTTGACCCTGGTGTTGGTTATGGTCTTGACCCTGGTGTTGACTCTGGTGTTGGTTATGGTGTTGACCCTGATGTTGGTTATGGTGTTGACCCCTGGTGTTGGTTATGGTGTTGACCCTGGTGTTGGTTAGTGTGTTGACCCTGGTGTTGATTATGGTGTTGATTATGGTGTTGGTTATGGTGTTGACCCTGGTGTTGGTTATGGTGTTGACCCTGGTGTTGGTTATGGTGTTGACCCTGGAGTTGGTTATGGTGTTGACCCTGGTGTTGGTTATGGTGTTGACCCTGATGTTTGTTATGGTGTTGACCCCTGGTGTTGGTTATAGTGTTGACCCTGGTGTTGGTTATGGTGTTGATTATGGTGTTGACCCTGGTGTTGATTATAGTGTTGACCCTGGTGTTGATTATGGTGTTGACCCTGGTGTTGGTTATAGTGTTGACCCTGGTGTTGATTATGGTGTTGGTTATGGTGTTGGTTATGGTGTTGACCCTGGTGTTGGTTATAGTGTTGACCCTGGTGTTGATTATGGTGTTGGTTATGGTGTTGGTTATGGTGTTGACCCTGGTGTTGTTTATGGTGTTGGTTATGGTGTTGACCCTGGTGTTGGTTATAGTGTTGACCCTGGTGTTGATTATGGTGTTGACCCTGGTGTTGGTTATAGTGTTGACCCTGGTGTTGGTTATGGTGTTGACCCTGGTGTTGGTTATGGTGTTGGTTATGGTGTTGGTTATAGTGTTGACCCTGGTGTTGGTTATGGTGTTGACCCTGGTGTTGATTATGGTATTGACCCTGGTGTTGATTATGGTGTTGGTTATGGTGTTGGTTATGCTGTTGACCCGGGTGTTGATTATAGTGTTGATTATGGTGTTGACCCTGGTGTTGGTTATGGTGTTGACCCTGGTGTTGACTCTGGTGTTGGTTATGGTGTTGGTTATGGTGTTGACCCTGGTGTTGGTTATGGTGTTGACCCTGGTGTTGATTATGGTGTTGACCCTGGTGTTGGTTATGGTGTTGGTTATAGTGTTGACCCTGGTGTTGATTATGGTGTTGGTTATGGTGTTGGTTATGGTGTTGACCCTGGTGTTGGTTATGGTGTTGGTTATGGTGTTGACCCTGGTGTTGGTTATGGAGTTGACCCTGGTGTTGGTTATGGTGTTGACCCTGGTGTTTGTTATGGTGTTGACCCTGGTGTTGGTTATGGTGTTGGTTATGGTGTTGACCCTGGTGTTGGTTATAGTGTTGACCCTGGTGTTGATTATGGTGTTGGTTATGGTGTTGACCCTGGTGTTGGTTATGGTGTTGACCCTGGTGTTGGTTATGGTGTTGACCCTGGTGTTTGTTATGGTGTTGACCCTGGTGTTGGTTATGGTGTTGATTATGGTGTTGACCCTGGTGTTGGTTATGGTGTTGACCCTGGTGTTGGTTATGGTGTTGACCCTGGTGTTGGTTATGGTGTTGACCCTGGTGTTGGTTATGGTGTTGACCCTGGTGTTTGTTATCGTGTTGACCCTGGTGTTGGTTATGGTGTTGGTTATGGTGTTGACCCTGGTTTTTGGTGTGGTGTTGACCCTGGTGTTGGTTATGGAGTTGGTTATGGTGTTGACCCTGGTGTTGGTTATGGTGTTGACCCTGGTGTTGGTTATAGTGTTGACCCTGGTGTTGGTATGGTGTTGACCCTGGTGTTGGTTATGGTGTTGACCCTGGTGTTGGTTATGGTGTTGACCCTGGTGTTTGTTATGGTGTTGCCCCTGGTGCTGGTTATGGTGTTGGCTATGGTGTTAACCCTGGTGTTGGTTATGGTGTTTACCCTGGTGTTGGTTATGGTGTTGACCCTGCTGTTGGTTATAGTGTTGACTCTGGTGTTGATTATAGTGTTGGTTATGGTGTTGACCCTGGTGTTGGTTATGGTGTTGACCCTGGTGTTGGTTATGGTGTTGACCCTGGTGTTGATTATGGTGTTGACCCTGGTGTTGGTTATGGTGTTGATTATGGTGTTGACCCTGGTGTTGGTTATGGTGTTGACCCTGGTGTAGGTTAAGGTGTTGACCCCGGTGTTGGTTATGGTGTTGACCCTGGTGTTGGTTATGGTGTTGACCCTGGTGTTAGTTATAGTGTTGACCCCTGGTGTTGGTTATAGTGTTGACCCTGGTGTTGGTTATGGTGTTGATTATGGTGTTGACCCTGGTGTTGATTATAGTGTTGACCCTGGTGTTGATTATGGTGTTGACCCTGGTGTTGGTTATAGTGTTGACCCTGGTGTTGATTATGGTGTTGGTTATGGTGTTGGTTATGGTGTTGACCCTGGTGTTGGTTATAGTGTTGACCCTGGTGTTGATTATGGTGTTGGTTATGGTGTTGGTTATGGTGTTGACCCTGGTGTTGTTTATGGTGTTGGTTATGGTGTTGACCCTGGTGTTGGTTATAGTGTTGACCCTGGTGTTGATTATGGTGTTGACCCTGGTGTTGGTTATAGTGTTGACCCTGGTGTTGGTTATGGTGTTGACCCTGGTGTTGGTTATGGTGTTGGTTATGGTGTTGGTTATAGTGTTGACCCTGGTGTTGGTTATGGTGTTGACCCTGGTGTTGATTATGGTATTGACCCTGGTGTTGATTATGGTGTTGGTTATGGTGTTGGTTATGCTGTTGACCCGGGTGTTGATTATAGTGTTGATTATGGTGTTGACCCTGGTGTTGGTTATGGTGTTGACCCTGGTGTTGACTCTGGTGTTGGTTATGGTGTTGGTTATGGTGTTGACCCTGGTGTTGGTTATGGTGTTGACCCTGGTGTTGATTATGGTGTTGACCCTGGTGTTGGTTATGGTGTTGGTTATAGTGTTGACCCTGGTGTTGATTATGGTGTTGGTTATGGTGTTGGTTATGGTGTTGACCCTGGTGTTGGTTATGGTGTTGGTTATGGTGTTGACCCTGGTGTTGGTTATGGTGTTGACCCTGGTGTTGGTTATGGTGTTGACCCTGGTGTTTGTTATGGTGTTGACCCTGGTGTTGGTTATGGTGTTGGTTATGGTGTTGACCCTGGTGTTGGTTATAGTGTTGACCCTGGTGTTGATTATGGTGTTGGTTATGGTGTTGACCCTGGTGTTGGTTATGGTGTTGACCCTGGTGTTGGTTATGGTGTTGACCCTGGTGTTTGTTATGGTGTTGACCCTGGTGTTGGTTATGGTGTTGATTATGGTGTTGACCCTGGTGTTGGTTATGGTGTTGACCCTGGTGTTGGTTATGGTGTTGACCCTGGTGTTGGTTATGGTGTTGACCCTGGTGTTGGTTATGGTGTTGACCCTGGTGTTTGTTATCGTATTGACCCTGGTGTTGGTTATGGTGTTGGTTATGGTGTTGACCCTGGTTTTTGGTGTGGTGTTGACCCTGGTGTTGGTTATGGTGTTGGTTATGGTGTTGACCCTGGTGTTGGTTATGGTGTTGACCCTGGTGTTGGTTATAGTGTTGACCCTGGTGTTGGTATGGTGTTGACCCTGGTGTTGGTTATGGTGTTGACCCTGGTGTTGGTTATGGTGTTGACCCTGGTGTTTGTTATGGTGTTGCCCCTGGTGCTGGTTATGGTGTTGGCTATGGTGTTGACCCTGGTGTTGGTTATGGTGTTTACCCTGGTGTTGGTTATGGTGTTGACCCTGCTGTTGGTTATAGTGTTGACTCTGGTGTTGATTATAGTGTTGGTTATGGTGTTGACCCTGGTGTTGGTTATGGTGTTGACCCTGGTGTTGGTTATGGTGTTGACCCTGGTGTTGATTATGGTGTTGACCCTGGTGTTGGTTATGGTGTTGATTATGGTGTTGACCCTGGTGTTGGTATGGTGTTGACCCTGGTGTAGGTTATGGTGTTGACCCCGGTGTTGGTTATGGTGTTGACCCTGGTGTTGGTTATGGTGTTGACCCTGGTGTTAGTTATAGTGTTGACCCTGGTGTTGGTTATGGTGTTGACCCTGGTGATGGTTATGGTGTTGACCCTGGTGTTGGTTATGGTGTTGACCCTGGTGTTGGTTATTTTGTTGACCCTGGTGTTGGTTATTGTGTTGATTATGGTGTTGACCCTGGTGTTGATTATGGTGTTGGTTATAGTGTTGACCCTGGTGTTGGTTATGGTGTTGACCCTGGTGTTGATTATGGTGTTGACCCTGGTGTTGGTTATGGGGTTGGTTATGGTGTTGACCCTGGTGTTGGTTATGGGGTTGGTTATGGTGTTGACCCTGGTGTTGGTTATGGTGTTGACCCTGGTGTTGGTTATAGTGTTGACCCTGGTGTTGGTTATAGTGATGACCCTGGTGTTGGTTATGGTGTTGACCCTGTTGTTGGTTATGGTGTTGACCCTGGTGTTGGTAATAGTGTTGACCCTGGTGTTGGTTATAGTGTTGACCCTGGTGTTGGTTATGGTGTTGACCCTGGTGTTGACCATGGTGTTGATTATGGTGTTGACCCTGGTGTTGGTTATGGTGTTGACCCTGGTGTTGGTTATGGTTTTGGTTATGGTGTTGACCCTGGTGTTGGTTATGGTGTTGGTTATAGTATTGACCCTGGTGTTGATTATGGTGTTGACCCTGGTGTTGGTTATGGTGTTGATTATGGTGTTGGTTATGGTTTTGTCCCTGGTGTTGGTTATGGTGTTGACCCTGGTGTTGGTTATGGTGTTGACCCTGGTGTTGGTTATAGTATTGACCCTGGTGTTGATTATGGTGTTGACCCTGGTGTTGGTTATGGTGTTAATTATGGTGTTGACCCTGGTGTTGGTTATGGTGTTGACCCTGGTGTTGGTTATGGTGTTGACCCTAGTGTTGGTTATGGTGCTGACCCTGGTGTTGGTTATGGTGTTGATCCTGGTGTTGGTTATGGTGTTGACCCTGGTGTTGGTTATGGTGTTGACCCTTGTGTTGGTTATGGTGTTGACCCTGGTGTTGATTATGGTGTTGACCCTGGTGTTGGTTATGGTGTTGACCCTGGTGTTGGTTATGGTGTTGATTATGGTGTTGGTTATAGTGTTGACCCTGGTGTTGGTTATGGGGTTGACCCTGGTGTTGGTTATGGTGCTGACCCTGGTGTTGGTTATGGTGTTGACCCTGATGGTGGCTATGGTGTTGACCCTGGAGTTGGGTATGGTGTTGATTATGGTGTTGGTTATAGTGTTGGCCCTGGTGTTGGTTATGGTGTTGACCCTGGTGTTGGTTATAGTGTTGACCCTGGTGTTGGTTATGGTTTTGGATATGATGTTGACCCTGGTGTTGGTTATGGTGTTGACCCTGGTGTTGGTTATGGTGTTGACCCTGGTGTTGGTTATGGTGTTGGTTATGGTGTTGACCCTGGTGTTGGTTATGGTGTTGACCCTGGTGTTGGTTATGGTGTTGGTTATGGTGTTGACCCTGGTGTTGGTTATGGTGTTGACCCTGGTGTTGGTTATAGTGTTGACCCTGGTGTTGGTTATAGTGTTGACCCAGGTGTTGGTTATGGTGTTGACCCTGGTGTTGGTTATGGTGTTGACCCTGGTGTTGGTTATGGTTTTGGTTATGGTGTTGGTTATGGTTTTGGTTATGGTGTTGGTTATGGTGTTGACCCTGGTGTTGGTTATAGTGTTGACCCTGGTGTTGGTTATGGTGTTAACCCTGGTGTTGGTTATGGTGTTGACCCTGGTGTTGGTTATGGTGTTGACCATGGTGTTGGTTATGGTGTTGACCCTGGTGTTGGTTATGGTGTTGACCCTGGTGTTGGTTATGGTGTTGGTTATGGTGTTGACCCTGGTGTTGGTTATGGTGTTGGTTATGGTGTTGACCCTGGTGTTGGTTATGGTGTTGACCCTGGTGTTGGTTATGGTGTTGACCCTGGTGTTGGTTATGGTGTTGACCCTGGTGTTGGTTATGGTGTTGATTATGGTGTTGGTTATGGTGTTGGCTATGGTGTTGGTTATGGTGTTGGTTATGGTGTTGACCCTGGTGTTGGTTATGGTGTTGGTTATGGTGTTGGTTATGGTTATGGTGTTGACCATGGTGTTGGTTACGGTGTTGACCCTGGTGTTGGTTATGGTGTTGACCCTGGTGTTGGTTATGGTGTTGGTTATGGTGTTGGTTATGGTGTTGACCCTGGTGTTGGTTATGGTGTTGACCCTGGTGTTGGGTATGGTGTTGACCCTGGTGTTGGTTATGGTGTTGACCATGGTGTTGGTTATGGTGTTGACCCTGGTGTTGGTTATGGTGTTGATCCTGGTGTTGGTTATGGTGTTGATTATGGTGTTAGTTATGGTGTTGACCCTGGTGTTGGTTATGGTGTTGACCCTGGTGTTGGGTATGGTGTTGGTTATGGTGTTGACCCTGGTGTTGGGTATGGTGTTGGTTATAGTGTTGACCCTGGTGTTGTTTATGGTGTTGACCCTGGTGTTGGTTATGGTGTTGATTATGGTGTTGGTTATGGTGTTGACCCTGGTGTTGGTTATGGTGTTGGTTATGGTATTGACCCTGGTGTTGGTTATGGTGTTGACCCTGGTGTTGATTATGGTGTTGGTTATAGTGTTGACCCTGGTGTTGGTTATGGTGTTGACCTTGGTGTTGGTTATGGTGCTCATTATGGTGTTGGTTATGGTGTTGACCCTGGTGTTGGTTATGGTGTTGACCCTGGTGTTGGTAATGGTGTTGACCCTGGTGTTGGGTATGGTGTTGACCCTGGTGTTGGTTAGTGTGTTGACCCTGGTGTTGATTATGGTGTTGATTATGGTGTTGGTTATGGTGTTGACCCTGGTGTTGGTTATGTTGTTGGTTATGGTGTTGACCCTGGTGTTGGTTATGGTGTTGACCCTGGAGTTGGTTATGGTGTTGACCCTGGTGTTGGTTATGGTGTTGACCCTGATGTTGGTTATGGTGTTGACTCTGATGTTGGTTATGGTGTTGACCCCTGGTGTTGGTTATGGTGTTGACCCTGGTGTTGGTTAGTGTGTTGACCCTGGTGTTGATTATGGTGTTGGTTATAGTGTTGACCCTGGTGTTGGTTATGGTGTTGACCCTGGTGTTGGTTATGGTGTTGCCCCTGGAGTTGGTTATGGTGTTGACCCTGGTGTTGGTTATGGTGTTGACCCTGATGTTGGTTATGGTGTTGACCCCTGGTGTTGGTTATAGTGTTGACCCTGGTGTTGGTTATGGTGTTGATTATGGTGTTGACCCTGGTGTTGATTATGGTGTTGACCCTGGTGTTGGTTATAGTGTTGACCCTGGTGTTGATTATGGTGTTGGTTATGGTGTTGGTTATGGTGTTGACCCTGGTGTTGGTTATAGTGTTGACCCTGGTGTTGATTATGGTGTTGGTTATGGTGTTGGTTATGGTGTTGACCCTGGTGTTGTTTATGGTGTTGGTTATGGTGTTGACCCTGGTGTTGGTTATAGTGTTGACCCTGGTGTTGATTATGGTGTTGACCCTGGTGTTGGTTATGGTGTTGGTTATAGTGTTGACCCTGGTGTTGGTTATGGTGTTGACCCTGGTGTTGGTTATGGTGTTGGTTATGGTGTTGGTTATAGTGTTGACCCTGGTGTTGGTTATGGTGTTGACCCTGGTGTTGATTATGGTATTGACCCTGGTGTTGATTATGGTGTTGGTTATGGTGTTGGTTATGCTGTTGACCCGGGTGTTGATTATAGTGTTGATTATGGTGTTGACCCTGGTGTTGGTTATGGTGTTGACCCTGGTGTTGACTCTGGTGTTGGTTATGGTGTTGGTTATGGTGTTGACCCTGGTGTTGGTTATGGTGTTGACCCTGGTGTTGATTATGGTGTTGACCCTGGTGTTGGTTATGGTGTTGGTTATAGTGTTGACCCTGGTGTTGATTATGGTGTTGGTTATGGTGTTGGTTATGGTGTTGACCCTGGTGTAGGTTATGGTGTTGGTTATGGTGTTGACCCTGGTGTTGGTTATGGTGTTGACCCTGGTGTTGGTTATGGTGTTGACCCTGGTGTTTGTTATGGTGTTGACCCTGGTGTTGGTTATGGTGTTGGTTATGGTGTTGACCCTGGTGTTGGTTATAGTGTTGACCCTGGTGTTGGTTATGGTGTTGACCCTGGTGTTGGTTATGGTGTTGACCCTGGTGTTGGTTATGGTGTTGACCCTGGTGTTTGTTATGGTGTTGACCCTGGTGTTGGTTATGGTGTTGACCCTGGTGTTGGTTATGGTGTTGATTATGGTGTTGACCCTGGTGTTGGTTATGGTGTTGACCCTGGTGTTGGTTATGGTGTTGACCCTGGTGTTGGTTATGGTGTTGACCCTGGTGTTGGTTATGGTGTTGACCCTGGTGTTTGTTATCGTGTTGACCCTGGTGTTGGTTATGGTGTTGGTTATAGTGTTGACCCTGGTTTTTGGTGTGGTGTTGACCCTGGTGTTGGTTATGGTGTTGGTTATGGTGTTGACCCTGGTGTTGGTTATGGTGTTGACCCTGGTGTTGGTTATAGTGTTGACCCTGGTGTTGGTATGGTGTTGACCCTGGTGTTGGTTATGGTGTTGACCCTGGTGTTGGTTATGGTGTTGACCCTGGTGTTTGTTATGGTGTTGACCCTGGTGCTGGTTATGGTGTTGGCTATGGTGTTGACCCTGGTGTTGGTTATGGTGTTTACCCTGGTGTTGGTTATGGTGTTGACCCTGCTGTTGGTTATAGTGTTGACTCTGGTGTTGATTATAGTGTTGGTTATGGTGTTGACCCTGGTGTTGGTTATGGTGTTGACCCTGGTGTTGGTTATGGTGTTGACCCTGGTGTTGATTATGGTGTTGACCCTGGTGTTGGTTATGGTGTTGATTATGGTGTTGACCCTGGTGTTGGTTATGGTGTTGACCCTGGTGTAGGTTATGGTGTTGACCCCGGTGTTGGTTATGGTGTTGACCCTGGTGTTGGTTATGGTGCTGACCCTGGTGTTAGTTATAGTGTTGACCCTGGTGTTGGTTATGGTGTTGACCCTGGTGATGGTTATGGTGTTGACCCTGGTGTTGGTTATGGTGTTGACCCTGGTGTTGGTTATTTTGTTGACCCTGGTGTTGGTTATTGTGTTGATTATGGTGTTGACCCTGGTGTTGATTATGGTGTTGGTTATAGTGTTGACCCTGGTGTTGGTTATGGTGTTGACCCTGGTGTTGATTATGGTGTTGACCCTGGTGTTGGTTATGGGGTTGGTTATGGTGTTGACCCTGGTGTTGGTTATGGGGTTGGTTATGGTGTTGACCCTGGTGTTGGTTATGGTGTTGACCCTGGTGTTGGTTATAGTGTTGACCCTGGTGTTGGTTATAGTGATGACCCTGGTGTTGGTTATGGTGTTGACCCTGGTGTTGGTTATGGTGTTGACCCTGGTGTTGGTTATAGTGTTGACCCTGGTGTTGGTTATAGTGTTGACCCGGGTGTTGGTTATGGTGTTGACCCTGGTGTTGACCATGGTGTTGATTATGGTGTTGACTCTGGTGTTGGTTATGGTGTTGACCCTGGTGTTGGTTATGGTTTTGGTTATGGTGTTGACCCTGGTGTTGGTTATGGTGTTGGTTATAGTATTGACCCTGGTGTTGATTATGGTGTTGACCCTGGTGTTGGTTATGGTGTTGATCCTGGTGTTGGTTATGGTGTTGATTATGGTGTTGGTTATGGTGTTGACCCTGGTGTTGGTTATGGTGTTGACCCTGGTGTTGGGTATGGTGTTGGTTATGGTGTTGACCCTGGTGTTGGGTATGGTGTTGGTTATAGTGTTGACCCTGGTGTTGTTTATGGTGTTGACCCTGGTGTTGGTTATGGTGTTGATTATGGTGTTGGTTATGGTGTTGACCCTGGTGTTGGTTATGGTGTTGGTTATGGTATTGACCCTGGTGTTGGTTATGGTGTTGACCCTGGTGTTGATTATGGTGTTGGTTATAGTGTTGACCCTGGTGTTGGTTATGGTGTTGACCTTGGTGTTGGTTATGGTGCTCATTATGGTGTTGGTTATGGTGTTGACCCTGGTGTTGGTTATGGTGTTGACCCTGGTGTTGGTAATGGTGTTGACCCTGGTGTTGGGTATGGTGTTGACCCTGGTGTTGGTTAGTGTGTTGACCCTGGTTTTGATTATGGTGTTGATTATGGTGTTGGTTATGGTGTTGACCCTGGTGTTGGTTATGTTGTTGGTTATGGTGTTGACCCTGGTGTTGGTTATGGTGTTGACCCTGGAGTTGGTTATGGTGTTGACCCTGGTGTTGGTTATGGTGTTGACCCTGATGTTGGTTATGGTGTTGACTCTGATGTTGGTTATGGTGTTGACCCCTGGTGTTGGTTATGGTGTTGACCCTGGTGTTGGTTAGTGTGTTGACCCTGGTGTTGATTATGGTGTTGATTATGGTGTTGGTTATAGTGTTGACCCTGGTGTTGGTTATGGTGTTGACCCTGGTGTTGGTTATGGTGTTGACCCTGGAGTTGGTTATGGTGTTGACCCTGGTGTTGGTTATGGTGTTGACCCTGATGTTGGTTATGGTGTTGACCCCTGGTGTTGGTTATAGTGTTGACCCTGGTGTTGGTTATGGTGTTGATTATGGTGTTGACCCTGGTGTTGATTATGGTGTTGACCCTGGTGTTGGTTATAGTGTTGACCCTGGTGTTGATTATGGTGTTGGTTATGGTGTTGGTTATGGTGTTGACCCTGGTGTTGGTTATAGTGTTGACCCTGGTGTTGATTATGGTGTTGGTTATGGTGTTGACCCTGGTGTTGTTTATGGTGTTGGTTATGGTGTTGACCCTGGTGTTGGTTATAGTGTTGACCCTGGTGTTGATTATGGTGTTGACCCTGGTGTTGGTTATGGTGTTGGTTATAGTGTTGACCCTGGTGTTGGTTATGGTGTTGACCCTGGTGTTGGTTATGGTGTTGGTTATGGTGTTGGTTATAGTGTTGACCCTGGTGTTGGTTATGGTGTTGACCCTGGTGTTGGTTATGGTATTGACCCTGGTGTTGATTATGGTGTTGGTTATGGTGTTGGTTATGCTGTTGACCCGGGTGTTGATTATAGTGTTGATTATGGTGTTGACCCTGGTGTTGGTTATGGTGTTGACCCTGGTGTTGACTCTGGTGTTGGTTATGGTGTTGGTTATGGTGTTGACCCTGGTGTTGGTTATGGTGTTGACCCTGGTGTTGATTATGGTGTTGACCCTGGTGTTGGTTATGGTGTTGGTTATAGTGTTGACCCTGGTGTTGATTATGGTGTTGGTTATGGTGTTGGTTATGGTGTTGACCCTGGTGTTGGTTATGGTGTTGGTTATGGTGTTGACCCTGGTGTTGGTTATGGTGTTGACCCTGGTGTTGGTTATGGTGTTGACCCTGGTGTTTGTTATGGTGTTGACCCTGGTGTTGGTTATGGTGTTGGTTATGGTGTTGACCCTGGTGTTGGTTATAGTGTTGACCCTGGTGTTGATTATGGTGTTGGTTATGGTGTTGACCCTGGTGTTGGTTATGGTGTTGACCCTGGTGTTGGTTATGGTGTTGACCCTGGTGTTGGTTATGGTGTTGACCCTGGTGTTGGTTATGGTGTTGACCCTGGTGTTGGTTATGGTGTTGACCCTGGTGTTTGTTATCGTGTTGACCCTGGTGTTGGTTATGGTGTTGGTTATAGTGTTGACCCTGGTTTTTGGTGTGGTGTTGACCCTGGTGTTGGTTATGGTGTTGGTTATGGTGTTGACCCTGGTGTTGGTTATGGTGTTGACCCTGGTGTTGGTTATAGTGTTGACCCTGGTGTTGGTATGGTGTTGACCCTGGTGTTGGTTATGGTGTTGACCCTGGTGTTGGTTATGGTGTTGACCCTGGTGTTTGTTATGGTGTTGACCCTGGTGCTGGTTATGGTGTTGGCTATGGTGTTGACCCTGGTGTTGGTTATGGTGTTTACCCTGGTGTTGGTTATGGTGTTGACCCTGCTGTTGGTTATAGTGTTGACTCTGGTGTTGATTATAGTGTTGGTTATGGTGTTGACCCTGGTGTTGGTTATGGTGTTGACCCTGGTGTTGGTTATGGTGTTGACCCTGGTGTTGATTATGGTGTTGACCCTGGTGTTGATTATGGTGTTGACCCTGGTGTTGGTTATGGTGTTGACCCTGGTGTAGGTTATGGTGTTGACCCCGGTGTTGGTTATGGTGTTGACCCTGGTGTTGGTTATGGTGCTGACCCTGGTGTTAGTTATAGTGTTGACCCTGGTGTTGGTTATGGTGTTGACCCTGGTGATGGTTATGGTGTTGACCCTGGTGTTGGTTATGGTGTTGACCCTGGTGTTGGTTATTTTGTTGACCCTGGTGTTGGTTATTGTGTTGATTATGGTGTTGACCCTGGTGTTGATTATGGTGTTGGTTATAGTGTTGACCCTGGTGTTGGTTATGGTGTTGACCCTGGTGTTGATTATGGTGTTGACCCTGGTGTTGGTTATGGGGTTGGTTATGGTGTTGACCCTGGTGTTGGTTATGGGGTTGGTTATGGTGTTGACCCTGGTGTTGGTTATGGTGTTGACCCTGGTGTTGGTTATAGTGTTGACCCTGGTGTTGGTTATAGTGATGACCCTGGTGTTGGTTATGGTGTTGACCCTGGTGTTGGTTATGGTGTTGACCCTGGTGTTGGTTATAGTGTTGACCCTGGTGTTGGTTATAGTGTTGACCCTGGTGTTGGTTATGGTGTTGACCCTGGTGTTGACCATGGTGTTGATTATGGTGTTGACTCTGGTGTTGGTTATGGTGTTGACCCTGGTGTTGGTTATGGTTTTGGTTATGGTGTTGACCCTGGTGTTGGTTATGGTGTTGGTTATAGTATTGACCCTGGTGTTGACCCTGGTGTTGGTTATGGTGTTGATTATGGTGTTGGTTATGGTTTTGTCCCTGGTGTTGGTTATGGTGTTGACCCTGGTGTTGGTTATGGTGCTGACCCTGGTGTTGGTTATAGTATTGACCCTGGTGTTGATTATGGTGTTGACCCTGGTGTTGGTTATGGTGTTAATTATGGTGTTGGTTATGGTGTTGACCCTGGTGTTGGTTATGGTGTTGACCCTGGTGTTGGTTATGGTGTTGACCCTGGTGTTGGTTATGGTGTTGACCCTAGTGTTGGTTATGGTGCTGACCCTGGTGTTGGTTATGGTGTTGATCCTGGTGTTGGTTATGGTGTTGACCCTGGTGTTGGTTATGGTGTTGACCCTGGTGTTGGTTATGGTGTTGACCCTGGTGTTGATTATGGTGTTGACCCTGGTGTTGATTATGGTGTTGACCCTGGTGTTGGTTATGGTGTTGATTATGGTGTTGGTTATAGTGTTGACCCTGGTGTTGGTTATGGGGTTGACCCTGGTGTTGGTTATGGTGCTGACCCTGGTGTTGGTTATGGTGTTGACCCTGATGGTGGCGATGGTGTTGACCCTGGAGTTGGGTATGGTGTTGATTATGGTGTTGGTTATAGTGTTGACCCTGGTGTTGGTTATGGTGTTGACCCTGGTGTTGGTTATAGTGTTGACCCTGGTGTTGGTTATGGTTTTGGATATGGTGTTGACCCTGGTTTTGGTTATGGTGTTGACCCTGGTGTTGGTTATGGTGTTGACCCTGGTGTTGGTTATGGTGTTGACCCTGGTGTTGGTTATAGTGTTGACCCTGGTGTTGGTTATGGTGTTGACCCTGGTGTTGGTTATAGTGTTGACCCTGGTGTTGGTTATGGTTTTGGATATGGTGTTGACCCTGGTTTTGGTTATGGTGTTGACCCTGGTGTTGGTTATGGTGTTGACCCTGGTGTTGGTTATGGTGTTGACCCTGGTGTTGGTTATAGTGTTGACCCTGGTGTTGGTTATAGTGTTGACCCAGGTGTTGGTTATGGTGTTGACCCTGGTGTTGGTTATGGTGTTGACCCTGGTGTTGGTTATGGTTTTGGTTATGGTGTTGGTTATGGTTTTGGTTATGGTGTTGGTTATGGTGTTGACCCTGGTGTTTGTTATAGTGTTGACCCTGGTGTTGGTTATGGTGTTGACCCTGGTGTTGGTTATGGTGTTGACCCTGGTGTTGGTTATGGTGTTGACCCTGGTGTTGGTTATGGTGTTGGTTATGGTGTTGACCCTGGAGTTGGGTATGGTGTTGGTTATGGTGTTGGTTATAGTGTTGACCCTGGTGTTCGTTAAGTGTTGACCCTGGTGTTGGTTATGGTGTTGACCCTGGTGTTGGTTATGGTGTTGGTTATGGTGTTGACCCTGGTGTTGGTTATGGTGTTGACCCTGGTGTTGGTTATGGTGTTGACCCTGGTGTTGGTTATGGTGTTGGTTATGGTGTTGACCCTAGTGTTGGTTATGGTGTTGACCCTGGTGTTGGTTATGGTGTTGACCCTGGTGTTGGTTATGGTGTTGACCCTGGTGTTGACCCTGGTGTTGGTTATGGTGTTGACCCTGGTGTTGGTTATAGTGTTGACCCTGGTGTTGGTTATGGTGTTGACCCTGGTGTTGGTTATGGTGTTGACCCTGGTGTTGGTTATGGTGTTGACCCTGGTGTTGGTTATGGTGTTGACCCTGGTGTTGGTTATGGTGTTTACCCTGGTGTTGGTTATGGTGTTGACCCTGGTGTTGGTTATGGTGTTGACCCTGGTGTTAGTTATGGTGTTGGTTATGGTGTTGACCCTGGTGTTGATTATGGTGTTGGTTATGGTTTTGGTTATGGTGTTGACCCTGGTGTTGGTTATGGTGTTGACCCTGGTGTTGGTTATGGTGTTGACCCTGGTGTTGGTTATAGTGTTGACCCTGGTGTTGGTTATGGTGTTGACCCTGAAGTTGGTTATGGTGTTGACCCAGGTGTTGGTTATGGTGTTGGTTATGGTGTTGACCCTGGTGTTGGTTATGGTGTTGACCCTGGTGTTGGTTATGGTGTTGACCCTGGTGTTGGTTATGGTGTTGACCCTGGTGTTGGTTATGGTGTTGACCCTGGTGTTGGTTATGGTGTTGACCCTGGTGTTTGTTATGGTGTTGACCCTGGTGTTGGTTATGGTGTTGACCCTGGTGTTGGTTATGGTGTTGACCCTGGTATTGGTTATGGTGTTGACCCTGGTGTTGGTTATGGTGTTGACCCTGGTGTTGACCCTGGTGTTGGTTATAGTGTTGACCCTGGTGTTGACCCTGGTGTTGGTTATGGTGTTGACCCTGGTGTTGACCCTGGTGTTGGTTATGGTGTTGGTTATGGTGTTGACCCTGGTGTTGGTTATAGTGTTGACCCTGGTGTTGGTTATGGTGTTGACCCTGGTGTTGGTTATAGTGTTGACCCTGGTGTTGGTTATAGTGTTGTCCCTGGTGTTGGTTATGGTGTTGACCCTGGTGTTGGTTATGGTGTTGGTTATGGTGTTGACCCTGGTGTTGGTTATGGTGTTGACCCTGGTGTTGGTTATAGTGTTGACCCTGGTGTTGGTTATGGTGTTGACCCTGGTGTTGGTTATGGTGTTGACCCTGGTGTTGGTTATGGTGTTGACCCTGGTGTTGGTTATGGTGTTGGTTATGGTGTTGACCCTGGTGTTGGTTATGTTGTTGACCCTGGTGTTGGTTATGGTGTTGACCCTGGTGTTGGTTATGGTGTTGACCCTGGTGTTGGTTATGGTGTTGACCCTGGTGTTGGTTATGGTGTTGACCCTGGTGTTGGTTATGGTGGTGACCCTGGTGTTGGTTATAGTGTGGCTCCAGGTGTTGGACATTGTCTTGCATGATACTTTCTTCGTGTGTTGCATCTGCCTGTCTCTTATTATACTTCCTTCACTGTTAATCTGAGTTTATTTGTTTCAACGTAGTGACGTATAAACAAACCGAAAACAAATAAATAATTTCAGTGTCGTTTGCGTCATTGACTTGACGGTCATAGGGGTCGAGGTGGTATACACAATATTGCACCTCATATTCAGAATGTTAATAATGTACAAGACAACATTTCATTACAACCAGTCTCAGATGACAGTGAATGTGATTATACTAATGGAGTACAAGCAATCACAGAATGGAATGATCTTCCAAACAACCCAGAGACATGTGTATACATTGCTGGTATTTGTCTCAAATTTCTCATTGACACTGGATCAAACATTGACACCATTGCTGAGTGCCACTATGAAAAATTTAAAAAACAGTTCCCAAAGCTTGAAAACTACAATGGTAAAGCCACTGCCTATGCTTCAAAGGTAGCCTTGCCAGTGATTGGAACTTTCACTGCAGAGATTAAGTCAAAGAATGCAATGCTCATTAATACATTCCATGTTGTTAGGAATGCAAAGGAGTCTTTACTCAGTTACAAGACTTCAACTAAATTGGGGCCACTTCAGCTTTCTAATGCTGTAGCAGTGGAATCTGCAAACAATGTTGATGGTATTGTTGCTGAATTTTCTGATCGATTTAAATCCATAGGTTGTTATACTGATAGCAAAGTACATCTGCATATCAACCCAGATGTAATTCCAGTTGCCCAACCACATCGCCGACAACCATTCCATACTCGCAAGAAAGTCGATGCCGAACTGGATAGGCTGATGGAACTAGATATCACTGAACCAGTAACAGGCCCAACATCATGGGTAAGCCCAATTGTCACTCCACCAAAGCCGAAGAATCCAGATGAGATACGCATTTGTGTGGACATGCGTGTTCCAAACAAGGCAATAATGCGTGAACGCCATCCTACACCCACTGTAGATGATATGATCAACCGCTTGAATGGTGCAACTGTATTCAGCAAGTTAGATTTAAACAAGGGCTATCATCAGCTTGAACTTGATGATGAGAGTCGCTTCATCACAACGTTTACGACACATCGAGGTCTGTATAGGTACAAGCGCCTGAGTTTTGGTATCAACAGTGCTGCCGAGGTATTCCAGCACATCATCAGCCAGGTATTGCAAGATATACCTAATGCTGACAACATGTCTGATGACATCATTGTTTATGGCCGTACCCAAGCTGAACACGACAAAGCTCTTCGTGCAATATTGCAACGCTTACGAGAAAAGAATCTGACGTTAAGCCGAGCAAAGTGTGAGTTCAATCAACGTAAAATTGAATTCTTTGGACATGTACTTAGTGACAAAGGTCTGTCTCCAGATCCTAAGAAAGTTGCAGATATCAAGAATGTTGCACCTCCTTCAGCGTCCACTGAAGTATATAGTTTTCTGGGAATGGCAAACTACTGTTCTCGCTTCATTACAGATTTTGCTACCATTACGAAGCCTCTACGTGAGCTCCTGAAGAAAAATGCATCATGGTACTGGAGCGATATCGAACAAAATGCATTTTATGCTGTGAAAGATGCACTAGTAGAGAATGCGACTGCTGCGTACTTTGATCCGTCGATGGACACTGAGTTAACGGTGGATGCTAGTCCTGTTGATTAAGGTGCTGTTTTAGCCCAACACAAACCTGGTCAACCAGATTCCAGAGTAGTAATTGCCTACGCCAGCCGTTCTCTCACAGATGTTGAGCAACGATACAGTCAGACAGAGAAGGAAGCTCTTGCTCTTGTATGGGGCTGTGAACACTTCAATGTGTATCTGCTTGGTGCACCCTTCACCACGATAGTCACTGACCACAAACCGTTGGAGACCATCTTCAATAATCCAAAGTCCAAACCACCAGCTCGCATTGAGAGATGGGCTCTTCGTCTGCAACCATACAACTTTACGGTGAAATACAAGCCGGGTGCAGGCAATCCTGCTGATTACATCAGTCGACATCCTGCCAACAGTTTCACCATCACCAAGCATCAGCAAGTTGCCAAGGAATATGTACACTCTGTAACCTGTGATGCAGTCCCTAAGGCTCTTACTCTTGATGAAATCCGTACTGCAACCCTAGAGGACCCAACTCTGCAAGCAACAGTGGATGCATTGACTAAGAAAAAGTTTCCACGCATCCCACCCTCAGGAGTTGACCAAGATGCAATGGCTTTACATCAACCCTACAATCAAGACTTCCTCAGTAACACACAAACACCACACTTAGGTACTCCCTTATCCACTCGAGCGCCCTACGAGTTACTCTTGCCTGTTTCTCCAGCTTATGCATCAACCTTTTATGGGGTACTGTGTCAAAAGCTTTCCGACAGTCCAAAAAAATGCAGTCCGCCCATCCTTCTCTTTCTTGCTTAATCTTTGTCACCTGATCGTAGAATTCTATCAAGCCTGTAAGGCAAGATTTACCCTCCCTGAACCCATGTTGATGGGTTGTCACGAAGTCTCTTCTCTCCAGATGTGTTACTAGGTTTTTTCTCACAATCTTCTCCATCACCTTGCATGGTATACATGTTAAGGACACTGGCCTGTAGTTCAGTGCCTCTTGTCTGTCACCCTTTTTGTATATTGGTACTACATTAGCAGTCTTCCATATTTCTGGTAGGTCTCCCGTTTCCAGTGACCTACTATACACTATGGAGAGTGGCAAGCAAAGTGCTCCTGCACACTCTTCTGCACACTCTCACATCTCAGCTCCAATAGGTGCTTCTTGACCTCATCTCTTGTAATTTCGAACCTTTCCAAGGTCACCTGGTTTGCTGCCACCTCTCCTAGCGCCATGACTTCTCCCTGTTCTATTGTAAAGACCTCCTGGAACCTTTTGTTGAGTTCTTCACACACCTCTTTGTCATTCTCTGTGTACCTGTCCTCGCCCACCCTAAGTTTCATCACCTGTTCCTTCACTGTTGTCTTCCTCCTGATGTGACTGTGTAGTAGCTTTGGTTCGTTCTTGGCTTTATTAGCTATATCATTTTCATACCTTTTCTCAGCTGCTCTTCTCACACTAACATACTCGTTCCTGGTTCTCTGGTATCTCTCTCTACTTTCTGGTGTTCTGTTATTCCGGAAGTTCCTCCATGCCCTTTTGTTCAGCTCCTTTGCTTTCATACATTCCCTATTAACCCACGGATTCTTCCTTTGCTTCTCTGTTTTTTCCTGTCGGGCTGGGACAAACCTGCTTACACCCTCCTGACATTTTTGGGTGACATAGTCCATCATGTCTTGTACGGACTTGGTTCCGAGTTCTGTGTCCCAATGTATATCCCATAGGAATTAATTCATCTCCTCATAGTTTCCCTATTTATTCATAGTTGTGTGTGTGTGTGTGTGTGTGTGTGTGTGTGTGTGTGTGTGTGTGTGTGTGTGTGTGTGTGTGTGTGTGTGTGTGTGTGTGTGTGTGTGTGTGTGTGTGTGTGTGTGTGTGTGTGTGTGTGTGTACTCACCTATTTGTGCCTGCAGGATCGAGCTCTAGCTCTTGGACCCCGCTTTTCTAGCCATTGGTTGTCTAATGCAATGACTCATGGCCTATTTCGCTATCAAACCTGCTTTTATATATATGAATGGCGTTTGCCTCTACAACCTGTGTGTGTGTGTGTGTGTGTGTGTGTGTGTGTGTGTGTGTGTGTGTGTGTGTGTGTGTGTGTGTGTGTGTGTGTGTGTGTGTGTGTGTGTGTGATGAACCTCTGGCACATAGGTCATGGTGCCTGGGGTACTGAGATTGAGAATCACGCCGTAACGAGATGATGACGATCGTGACAGTCTTGAAACAGTTACACTCTGGAGAAAAGCATTATACAAACAACACACGCTGAAAGCTTGGCAACGTGATATATCTGAGATTCAGATATATCACGGAAGGGATCGTGCAAGCCTGGTGGGTCCGGACGGACTAGAGGTTGGGTAGCTTTTAGCACATCGTTGTCTATGGAAACGGTGCGCGTCTTGGGGGACCCCAGGACGCTGGTTCGATTCTGTTTTTTGGAGCCGTCCTGCTCCTAAAACGACGTATAAACAACGTTGGGTATCAGGATATGATTTGGTGTCTTTTTATCCCCTCTTTCTCACCAGATTTTTCCCCTGTTTCATCTCTTTCCTTATCCATACTCTCTTCCCTTAACTCTCACCTTTCTCCAACTTTCTTACATCTCATCCGTTTCCTCTCTTCACCTCCCTCTTTCTCTCCACTCTTCTCGCCCTTCGTCACCTTCTCTTCCAATCTCCCTTATCTGTCGTTTCTCTCACCCTCTTCTTCTCTCTTTCCCCCTTTCTCCGCCTGTTTCCCCCTCTTTCCTTCACTTTCTTGAAATTCCACCATATCCTTCCCTCCCCTTCAAACATATCTTCCTTTCTCTCCCTTTTCCTTCACTGTCTCTGTCTTTCTCTGTGTCTGCTTGTCTCTGTGTGTTATTTGTCTATTTTTCAGTTTTTTCTCTCTTTGCCCTTGGTCGAAACATGTTCTCTACAGTCCTATCTCTGTCTCTGTATTTTCACCGTTTATTTCTCTATCACTCTCTCTCTCATAAACATAATATAACATTCTTCCATTGGCGTGTATGTGGTATTCCATTTGTTATCTTGGGATGTCTAGCTCCCAGGTACCTATTTACTGCTAGGTAACAGGGGCATCAGGGTGAAAGAAACATTTTGACCATTTTTCTCCGCCTCCACCGGGGGATTGAACCCGGAACCTCAGGACTACGAATCCGAAGCACTATCCACCCAGCTGTCTGGCGCCCGGCTTTGGGACGAGCCTAGCAGTGTAAAATATTAAACAGAATATAATAGTTACCAGTTTACTTGAAGAAAGTGATGGTGTTTGAGAAAGCCATTGAAGCTGTGAGAGGATCGTCTATTTTATGCTGCTATGGCCACAGTATGAATAGCAGAGTATTTTCGTTAGTTTTTTTCCGAGATTAGAGAATCATGGTGTATATTCAGGTATGTGGAGCCAACGGGTAGTGAAGAAAATTGCCGACCAGCTTATGTCCGTCCCTACCCATGACCATTCCCCCCTGCAAAGTTAGGTGAGGCTTTTTCCTATGTATATAGTTAGCTCTCCTGGCTTTCAAGATCTGTACATTACATGAATTACTGTTTTCTTCATCGGGATATATATATATATATATATATATATATATATATATATATATATATATATATATATATATATATATATATATATATATATATATATGTCGTACCTAGTAGCCAGAACGCACTTCTCGGCCTACTTTGCAAGGCCCGATTTGCCTAATAAGCCAAGTTTTCATGAATTAATATATTTTCTCTATTTTTTTTCTTATGAAATGATAAAGCTACCCATTTCATTATGTATGAGGTCAATTTTTTTTATTGGAGTTAAAATTAACGTAGATATATGACCGAACCTAACCAACCCTACCTAACCTAACCTAACCTATCTTTATAGGTCAGGTTAGGTTAGGTAGCCGAAAAAGGTAGGTTAGGTTAGGTTAGGTAGGTTAGGTAGTCGAAAAACAATTAATTCATGAAAACTTGGCTTATTAGGCAAATTGGGCCTTGCATAGTAGGCGGAGAAGTGCGTTCTGGCTATTAGGTACGACATATATATATATATATATATATATATATATATATATATATATATATATATATATATATATATATATATATATATATATATATATATATATATATATATATATATATATATATATATATATATATATATAAGGCAATATTGTATAATTAGTTGACACCTTTCCTATTTGTTGAAACTTTTGAGCATCATTCAGCAAATTAAAGGAGCGCGGGAGATTCCTGGCCTCCAGACTTGCCGTTGAATTACAACCAATATAAGGTTCTCCTTGTACCAATATCTGTTCCCGCGGCCAGGTGTGTGTGTCGAGTCGTGTGTTTGAGAAGTTGAGGATGTGTTAAGTCGGAACTGGGGGTGAACTTAACGTAGGTGGGATAGAGGTGTGACGCAGGTTTTATTCATGTAGGTGTGATTGAAAATGTACACACAGGCACATGAGGGCATTAATAAATATGTACATTTACGCGCGTGAGCGCGACGTCAAAGTACAGAACCCCACACTCACACACACGCTCACACACACACACACACGCACACACACACACACATACACACACACACACACACACACACACACACACACACACACACACACACACACACACACACACACACACACACACACACACACACACACACACACACACACACACACATGTAAATAAAACATGTATATACATGTTATATACATATGTATATACATGTATATACATATGTGTAAACATGTGTTAAAACATGTAAAACATGTAAATAAAACACACACACACACACACACATGTAAATATATATATAAAAAGGGGGGACATGATCACCACATTCAAGATTCTGAAGGGGATTGATAGGGTAGATAAAGACAGTCTATTTAACACAAGGGGAACACGCACAAGGGGACACAGGTGGAAACTGAGTGCCCAAATGGGCCACAGAGATATTAGAAAGAACTTTTTTAGTGTCAGAGTGGTTGACAAATGGAATGCATTAGGGGGTGATGTGGTGGAGGCTCACTCCATGCACAGTTTCAAGTGTAGATATGACAGAGCCCGATAGGCTCAGGAATCTGTACACCTGTTGATTGACGGTTGAGAGGCGGGACCAAAGAGCCAGAGCTCAACCCCCGCAAACACAACTAGGTGAGTACAACTAGGTGAGTACACACACACACACACACACACACATATCTATATACATATATATATATATATATATATATATATATATATATATATATATATATATATATATATATATATATATATATATATATATATATATATATATGTCGTACCTAGTAGCCAGAACGCACTTCTCAGCCTACTATGCAAGGCCCAATTTGCCTAATAAGCCAAGTTTTCATGAATTAATTGTTTTTCGACTACCTAACCTACCTAACCTAACCTAACCTAACTTTTTCGGCTACCTAACCTAACCTAACCTGTAAAGATAGGTTAGGTTAGGTTAGGTAGGGTTGGTTAGGTTCGGTCATATATCTACGTTAATTTTAACTCCAATAAAAAACAATTGACCTCATACATAATGAAATGGGTAGCTTTATCATTTCATAAGAAAAAAATTAGAGAAAATATGTTAATTCAGGAAAACTTGGCTTATTAGGCAAATCGGGCCTTGCATAGTAGGCTGAGAAGTGCGTTCTGGCTACTAGGTACGACATATATATATATATATATATATATATATATATATATATATATATATATATATAGGCGCCCGGGATTGATCTCGGGACCACAGGATCATAAGTCCAGCGTGATGTCCGCTCGGCCGACCGGCTCCCTAGATTGTAGGAGGTTGGTTAAAAACCAAATAGAAAAAAATCGAGTGAAGTCTGACACTTTCCTCACTTTCAAAAGAACATATCCCAAGGCACTAAGAGAAAAAATGACCAGCTAAACCAAGCAAATCATTGGTACGAGGTGGGGAGCCAAGAGTTGAAACTCAATCTCTGGAGACAAAAGCAGCGAAGTCCACGCTTCCAGACGCCAAAGCACGCATTAGTCTACAATAAATAAATAAAAATAATCACACAATCTCCTAAATCTAATTTTATCTCATCAAGCTCCTTCAGCAGCAATTCCACAAAATCCACATTAATGACCCTAAAAGCTCCACAGCCACTCAGTTGAGAGAAGTGGAACTGGCGTCAAAAAATTAAACAAACCATTAAAGGTTAATTGAATTCCTGAAAGGTCTGTCGACTTCCTTGCGTCGACTTCAAAGCTGTACCCCTGACCCCTTCCCCCATCCACCCCCACCCGAACCCCTCCCCCCCCCCAATCACCCTTTTTCTTTTCTCTTACTTCCTAACACCATCTTCTCTCCTCCTTCAACTTTCTCCTCCCTTGTCTTCTCACAACCATCTCTCCCTCTGTTTCCTCCCATCTCTCTTCCCTCCTTCAATATCCCCATCTTTGCCTACTAGGAATAACTTGGGGTTAAGGAGATGGAGTCATGGGTACGTCAGATCCAGGGAGGATGCCGAGGATCCTATTTAGCTGCAGCCCAGCCTGTCTCAGGCTTTTGTCTGTAGCTGTGGTTATTTTTCGGCTTACAAGCCCAAAAATCGCAGTTTTTTGTACAATGTTTAAGTTTTCGTACAATGTTTTTTGTACAATGTACAATTGTTTTTTTAAGCTAAACAAAACACATTGATGTATGTAGGCGTAGACATTTTGGGCTTTTGTGTATTGCCGTGGACACATTGGGCTTTTTCTTCTTATTTCCAGTTATGGAATAGGAGGAAAATGAGGATTAACACATTAAATAAAGCAAAAGTAACAGTCAAAGATAAAACAAAAGAACAAAGCGTACAGGAACACACAAAAAAAGATAACGACAAACATCAAATGAAAGATGTTGGTCGTTAGAGATAAAAATGAGGAATAAAATGGCAGGAGAGAGAGAAAGAATGAGTGAGAGAGAGAGAGAGAGAGAGAGAGAGAGGGAATAAGAAACGATAGGTAAGAGAGTGAAACGATGATTAACGCCATCTGCCTTAGCCCGAAACCTCCTCTACTACACTTAAGAAGTGTGCGGAACTTAAGAACTTGGTAAAGGCGAATGGAGAGAATAAAGATGATGGGGTAAGAATGGAGAATACTCAGAAGTTGAGGCGGTATTATGAGAAATAGTCCCGATTGACGCAACGTAAAGAAGTAGGAACATCAGGAGAGACGAAAAATATAGGCGATGAAGAGGATGGACAATAAGGAAACGAGGCAATAGAGGGCTCGTAGAGGAGATAACAGCTGAAGAATATTGGTATATAGCATCACAAGAAAAGGGGAAATAGCAGCATAAGAGAAAATAGCAGAGTATAAAATAGCCGCTGAAGACAAAATAACAGAATAAGAAATAGGAGTAGGAGAAGAGGAGGAGGAGGAGGAAGAGGAGGAGGAGGAGGAGGAGGAGGAGGAAGCATCCGCAGAAGAATAGGAAATAGCCGCAGCACAGGTCGAAGAATTTCGAGCCGGAAATAGCAGCAGAAGAAAAGGGGAAATAGTAGCAGAAGAGGCGGAAGAAGGTAATAATGTTGACAAGGATGGTTGAGGAAAGGAGAAGATCTCTTATCTAGAGCTGTTTTAACTGTGGAAATAGATGTGTTGACAGCTTGTGTCTTGAAGCACTGAATGGTAATGATGGTGATTTTTCAAGTCTGGCTGAGCAATATCGGGTTTTGAGGTTATCTGGCCTGGTGCTGGTGGGAGAGGAAATACTTTTGCCGCTCTGCGAAGGCTAGAGGAATATTGGCAGCCGTTGTCGTCAAGACTCTGTCTCTGTCTCTGTCTCTCTCTCCCTCTCTCTCTGCCCAACCACTTAGGCTTCACGGTAGGATCACAAATCCATATCCTGTCCCCTTCCAAGAGCTATATAGTCGTAATGGCTTGGCGCTTTTCAATGATAAAACTCCTTCTTCCCCCCCCCCTCTCTCTCTCTCTCTCTCTCTCCTTCATAATAGGAACATCATCAAACAGCAGTATTCAAGTCACAAACTCCGTCTACACTCACCAACTTCCAAACTACCCCTATACGCTTACAACTCCCTCGCATTCACAAGTTTTCCCCTTTACAAGTTCAAGAGCTTGCTTCGGAAGCTCACAGCTGCTCCGTACACTCTCCCGATTGCCAATGGCATTTCAAACTCAGCATACACATTCGCAAACTTTTATTTACAAACTAACGAGCTCCGTGTAAACATTTCGCTAGTTCCGTTGGATCGGCTGTGAAGCTCTATTTCCGCATTACCAGAAGGTCTTGAGATTAAATTAAACAGCGGAAAGCATATTGGTCTATGGGAGGCAGCTGGATTTATATCTAACCAAACTCAATCATATGTCCAGCTCAGCCTTCTTGAAATAATAGCACACAGATTAAGTATTTGGTAGTTACTAAACTGCCCAAATTGTTACTGAATTAGTTTGTTATAAGGTTATAAACTATAACCCACACCCTCGCCACACTACCCACACCCTCGCCACACTACCCACACCCTCGCCACACTACCCACACCCTCGCCACACTACCCACACCCTCGCCACACTACCCACACCCTCGCCACACTACCCACACCCTCGCCACACTACCCACACCCTCGCCACACTGACCTCCCGCCATAGCCCCCAGAGGCTTTCCCTGCCCCGCCCCCTAGCACTCAGAGGCCCCCCTACCATGCCCCCCCCCCCCCCAACCCAGAGGCCTCTGGGCGCAGGGGGGGGGGGGGGCGTTTGATTGGGCCACCATGTCCCAACCAGAGGCGAAAGACGGGGTTCTCCTAACAAGGTAATTAGAGGTCAATAATTGCAAGGTGTCCAGGTGAGGTATGAGGGAGCGAAATTATTAGGAGGTCCTCCTGCCCCAACTGACAGTCATGAGGGGGAGGGAGAGTCTGACAGTCATGGTCATGTAAGTGTGTCTGGGAACCAGAGTCTTAGGGTGTTGAAGATTATCTCCATTTATCATGTTAGGTCCCTTAATTACGTATCTGGTGAGCATTGGTGCAATAAATTGTCACCACTTCTGCTGTCTCAAAAGCAATTTTATGAAAATATTTATTGGAATTTGGAATTCACGTCTTCAAGTGAATGTATGACCGTAATGTGAAAATCTTGCGAAAAAATGTGTTATTGGAATGTTTTAGAATGAAGAATTAGGGGAATGAAGAGGGAAGGGAATTATCAGGAGGGAGTGCTAAGCCATTGCGACTATATAGCACTTGGAAGGGTTCAGGATAAGGATTTGGGATAGGACGGGAGGAAAGTAATGGTGTGTGACGATTTCGACGCCATCTGTTGAGAGCACCCGACCCCAATTCTCTTAAGAGAGGAGGTGTCATGATATCGACACCTATGATTTACCTATAGAACTTCCCCATGATTTACTGAGAAAGGTGAACTCTCCGGCGTGAGGACCATAGAAAACAGACTCAGGGAGGGAACCGTGAGTGGTTTTCGACAGAAGATAGAAGGGAACTCGCCGCGAAAGAAGATTGCAGAAGTTATTTTATAGTGTCCTATGTGAAAGTGACACCATTTATATATATATATATATATATATATATATATATATATATATATATATATATATATATATATATATATATATATATATATATATATGTGTGTGTGTGATTGTGTATATCACGAAAATAAACACGTGATTTAAAAATGTGACAGTGTCAGGCCACGGAGGAAAATTGAAACAGGAATTTCCTTAAGTACTTTCGTATATTAATACATCTTCAGAAGGAATGGTTTTACAGGTCGAGTACTGGACATAAATAGGCAGGAGAGAGTGGTGGAGTGAGGTGAGGTACAATAAGTGAACACAAATATGAGCCGCACAAACACTGCAGAGGGCCTATTGGCCCATCCTATGCAGCTCCCATTCATAGCCACATACAGGCCCATACATGGATAATCATAGCATCGGAGAGTAAATATTTACAATGAATTAGTGAGACAAATGGGTTCCAATGATCCTACTTAAATCGCCCTTTAATTGATCTATTAAAGGGCGATTTAAGTAGGATCATTGGAACCCATTTGTCTCACTAATTCATTGTAAATGTTTACTATCTGTTAAAAAGTTAAAACTAACTTAGATTTATGACCGAACCTAACCAACCCTAACTAACCTAGCCTATCCTAACCTAAACTAACATAACTAAATCAATAATTTATGCTCTTAATATAATATATTATTAATATTTAAAATATACGAATAGGAAATAATTTATTGAAAATAAAGAAAACCACTCGGCCTATTAGGCAATTCGGGTCTTGCATAGTTGGCCGAGAAGTGCGTTCTGGCTACTAGGTACGACATATATATATATATATATATATATATATATATATATATATATATATATATATATATATATATATATATATGTCGTACCTAGTAGCCAGAACGCACTTCTCAGACTACTATGCAAGGCCCGATTTGCCTAATAAGCCAAGTTTTCATGAATTAATTGTTTTTCGACTACCTAACCTACCTAACCAAACCTAACCTAACTTTTTCGGCTACCTAGCCTAACCTAACCTATAAAGATAGGTTAGGTTAGGTTAGGTAGGGTTGATTAGGTTCGGTCATATATCTACGTTAATTTTAACTCCAATAAAAAAAAATTAACCTCATACATAATGAAATGGATAGCTTTATCATTTCATAAGAAAAAAAATAGAGAAAATATATTAATTCAGGAAAACTTGGCTTATAAGGCAAATCGGGCCTTGCATAGTAGGCTGATAAGTGCGTTCTGGCTACTAGGTACGACATATATATATATATATATATATATATATATATATATATATATATATATATATATATATATATATATATATATATGTATATATATATATATATATATATATATGTTGTACCTAGTAGCCAGAACGCACTTCTCAGCCTATTATACAAGGCCCAATTTGCCTAATAAGCCAAGTTTTCCTGAATTAATATATTTTCCCTAATTTTTTTCTGATGAAATGGTAAAGCTACCCATTTCATTATGTATGAGGTTAATTTTTTTTTATTGGAGTTAAAATTAACGTAGATATATGACCGAACCTAACCAACCTTACCTAACCTAACCTAACCAATCTTTATAGGTTAGGTTAGGTTAGGTAGCAGAAAATGTAAGGTTAGGTTAGGTTAGGTAGGTTAGGTAGTTGAAAAACAATTAATTCATGAAAACTTGGCTAATTAGGCAAATTGGGCCTTGCATAGTAGGCTGAGAAGTGCGTTCTGGCTACTAGGTACGACATATATATATATATATATATATATATATATATATATATATATATATATATATATATATATATATATATATATATATATATATATATATATTAGTATATTTTGGTAGCAGCCTTTCCTGTAGACATATATTATTAAATATGACCGAAAAAGTAAGATTAATAATTCTAACACGAATTTTCTCAATCTTTCGTACATTACGCTTCACTGTTGGAGGTAAATCAAAAATCACTTCTCCAAAATTCAAAAATACTACTCATCTCCTTGTCATTATCCATTATTTGACCTGTCTCAGATTTTAATGAACCTATCCTTTCCCTAGTCTTAGTTCGATATAACTGAAAAAACCCTTTAGGATTTGACTTTGCTTGCTCTGCTATGCGAACTTCATAGTTTCTTTTTGCTTTCCTAATCTCTTTTTTAACATTTCTAACCAGTTGTATGAATTCCTGTTCTAACCTGACTTCCCCATCCTTAATCCTTTTGTACCAAACTCTCTTTTTACCTGTAAAGTTCTTTAAGTTATTTGTTATCCACTTTGGGTCATTAGTATTCGATCTATTCAATTTGTATGGTATACTACGTTCCTGTGCTTTGTTTAGAATATTCTTAAATAAGTTATATATTAAATCCACATCGAAATCCCCTTTTACGTCACCTATTGCTGGGTTCATGTCTCGCTTCAAGACCGGCCCACACCCCATACCCAAGAGTTTCCAATCTATTTGACCCAAAAAATTTCTTAGCTATTAAAATCAGCTTTTCGAAAATCTGGCACTTTAACAGAATTTTCTCCTACAGGTCTATTCCATTCTATGCTAAATCTGATTACTTTGTGATCACTGTTCCCTAGCTCACTCCCTATTTCGATGTCATTAATTTGTGTGTCCCTGTTAGTTAACACTAAATCTAAAATATTATTTTCCCGCGTTGGTTCCTTAATGTGTTGCGTAAGAAAGCAATCGTCAATTAATTCTAGAAAATCTTCTGCTTCACTATTCCCTCTTTTGTTCACCCAGTTTATTCCACTAAAATTAAAGTCACCCATGACATAAATACTGTTAGATCTAGATGAATGATATTTCATTCCATAGATGCTTTGCTTCCATTCTGTCTAAATTTGGTGGCCTATATATAACTCCTATTATAATATTATTTGCTTTTTCGTTTAATTCTATCCAAATAGTTTTTGTGTGTGGCTCAGTTTTGATTCCCTCTTTGAGACTACATTTCAAATTGTCCCTAACATATATGGCTACTCCCCCTCCTCGTCTAATATATCTATCTGTGTGAAATAGTTTAAATCCATTTATCTGATATTCAGCTAATAGTTCTCTATTTTTTACGTTCATCCACGTTTCGGTAAGTGCAATAATATCTATTTTTTCTGTGCAGACAAGAGCATTTAATTCATTAATTTTATTTCTTAGACTTCTACTGTTAGTGTAATATATCCTAAGTGAATTGTTATTTTGAGGCCCTTTTCTTTCCCTGATCATTTTGCCAATTCTTTTCTCCCACGAACACATACTTTTATTACCTCCTTCCTCCAAATCAATTCCCATACCACTATCTACTAACAGTTTAAACCCAAACAAACACCTCTAACCACTGGTTCTAACGAGTTCGCAACAGTAACAACCCCAGCCCTCGATAGATGCACCCCATCACGAGCATACATTTCATTTCTTCCATAGAAGCGTTCCCAGTTGTCTATGAAAGATATTGCATTTGATTTGCAATATCTTTCCAGCCGGCAATTGACACCAAGTGCCCTCGACATCCATTCATTTCCCACTCCCTTTCTTGTAAGAATGCCACATATGATCGGGATTCCTCCCTTGCTCCTAACTAATTCAATGGCTGTCCTAAATCTCTGTATTAGTTCCTCACTCCTAACTCGCCCAACATCATTACCCCCTGCACTAATACAAATAATGGGTTTGTTCCCATTTCCCGTCATAATATCATTCATGTTTTCAACAATATCACCAATTCCAGCTCCCGGATAGCAAACCCTTAATCTGTTCCCCCTATCTCTGGCACAAAACGTTCTGTCTAAATACCTCACCTGGGAATCTCCCACAACCAAAATTCGCTTCGGTACTGCCCTAACTTTCTAAGCAGCCTGAGGGGCCTGCGCTCCGCCGTTCCTCGCTGATTTCCTCGCTGCAGGCGCACTACAGCACTCGTCCTCCAACACAGCAAATGAATTTGCCGTCCTTAGGGCGTCTGTAGGCGGCCTTGTCAAGGTCTTCTTAAGACCCCTGTCTTTCACTACTCTCCACGATGAGGTCTCGTCAACACTGGTCTCCTCCTTCGTTTCCTCTCGAAGTCTCAGCCGTCGTACCTCCTCCCGCAGGGAATCCATCTCTGCTCTCAGAGCTCCAACCAAACTCACCAAATCATCAACTAATCCTTCCATTATTGCAATAATAATGTTACTCCAGAGCTCCAGCTAACACAACCTCTCACTGTGACAGCACCTGACTGATATACGACGTTCTGGCTACTAGGTACAACATATACATATATATATATATATATATATATATATATATATATATATATATATATATATATATATATATATATATATATATATATATATGTCGTACCTAGTAGCCAGAACACACTTCTCAGCCTACTATGCAAGGCCCGATTTGCCTAATAAGCCAAGTTCTCCTGAATTAATATATTTTCTTTAATTTTTTTCTTATGAAATGATAAAGCTACCCATTTCATTATGTATGATGTTAATTTTATTTTATTGGAGTTAAAATTAACGTAGATATATGACCGAACCTAACCAACCCTACCTAACCTAACCTAACCTATCTTTATAGGTTAGGTTAGGTTAGGTAGCCGAAAAAGGTAGGTTAGGTTAGGTTAGGTAGGTTAGGTTGTCGAAAAACAATTAATTCATGAAAACTTGGCTTATTAGGCAAATCGGGCCTTGAATAGTAGGCTGAGAAGTGCGTTCTGGCTACTAGGTACGACATATATATATATATATATATATATATATATATATATATATATATATATATATATATATATATATATATATATATATATATATATATATATACATATATATATATATATATATATATATATATATATATATATATATATATATATATATATATATATTATTAAATATGACCGAAAAAGTAAGATTAATAATTCTAACACGAATTTTCTCAATCTTTCGTACATTTCTTTTCACTGCTGGTGGTAATTCAAAAATCAATTCTCCAAAATTCATTTTTATTTCTAGTCTGACGCGACACTTGAGCGCGTTTCGTAAAACTTATTACATTTTAAAAGACTTTAGTTTACACATACACAACTGAGTAGAACTTACACATCTCCGATTTGTTTATATCTACATTTGAGTGAGGTGGATGGGGTGAGGTGGTATTAATAGGGTATTAAATTCATCAACACAAGACAGAACACGAAACAATGGGTATTGAATGGAAGTGATTGTAGAAAGCTTATTGGTCCATATTTCTTGATGCTTCTATATTGGAGCGGAGTCTTGAGGTGGGTAGAATATAGTTGTGCATTAATTGGCTGTTGATTGCTGGTGTTGACTTCTTAATGTGTAGTGCCTCGCAAACATCAAGCCGTCTGCTATCGCTGTATCTATCGATGATTTCTGTGTTGTTTACTAGGATTTCTCTAGCGATAGTTTGGTTGTGGGAAGAGATTATATGTTCCTTAATGGAGCCCTGTTGCTTATGCATAAGCAACACCCTGTGGCTTATGCATAAGCAACAAGGCTCCATTAAGGAACATATAATCCTGTTGATGGTAACTGAAAAATCAGTTCTCCAAAATTCATTTTTATTTCTAGTCTAACGCGACACTTGAACGTGTTTCGTAAAACTTATTACATTTTCAAAGACTTTACTTTACACACACACAACTATAACTGAACAGAGTTGAAACAGTTTCGATTTTTTACACCTGCATTTGGGTGAGGTGATATGTTACAACAGTTTTGGATGAGATGAAAACAAACTTTCAACACAAGACAGAACACGAAACAACGGGTATAATATTTTATAAGTTTAAAGGGAAGAATGTAAGTAACTGTAAAGGGCCTATTGGCCCATATTTCTTGATGCTTCTATATTGGTGCGGAGTCTTGAAGTGGGTAGAATATAGTTGTGCATTAGTTGGCTGTTGATTGCTGGTGTCGCCTTCCTAATGTGTAGTGCCTCGCAGATTTCCAGCCGCCTGCTATCGCTGTATCTATCGATGATTTCCGTGTTTTTTGTTAAGACTTCTCTGGTGATGGTCTGGTTGTGGGAAGAGATTATATGTTCCTTAATGGAGCCCTGTTGCTTATGCATCGTTAATCGCCTGGAGAGAGATGTTGTTGTCTTGCCTATATACTGAATTCTTTGAGGCTTACAGTCCCCAAGTGGGCATTTGAAGGCATAGACGACATTGGTCTCTTTTAAAGCGTTCTGCTTTGTGTCTGGAGAGTTTCTCATGAGTAGGTTGGCCGTTTTCTTGGTTTTATAGTAGATCGTCAATTGTATCTTCTGATTTTTGTCTGTAGGGATAACGTTTCTATTAACAATACCTTTCAGGACCCTTTCCTCCGTTTTATGAGCTGTGGAAAAGAAGTTCCTGTAAAATAGTCTAATAGGGGGTACAGGTGTTGTGTTAGTTGTCTCTTCAGAGGTTGCATGGCGTTTCACCTTCCTTCTTATGATGTCTTCAACGAAACCATTGGAGTAGCCGTTGTTGACTAGGACCTGCCTTAACCTACTGAGTTCTTCATCGACTTGCTTCCATCCTGAGCTGTGGCTGAGAGCACTGTCGACATAAGCGTTAACAACACTCCTCTTGTACCTGTCTGGGCAGTCACTGTTGGCATTGAGGCACATTCCTATGTTTGTTTCCTTAGTGTAGACTGCAGTGTTAGAATTATTAATCTTACTTTTTCGGTCATATTTAATAATATATATATATATATATATATATATATATATATATATATATATATATATATATATATATATATATATATATATATATTTGTCGTACCTAGTAGCCAGAACGCACTTTTTGGCCTACTATGCAAGGCCCGATTTGCCTAATAAGCCAAATTTTCCTGAATTAATATATTTTCTCAAATTTTTTTCTTATGAAATGATAAAGCTACCCATTTCATTATGTATGAGGTCATTTTTTTTTTATTGGAGTTAAAATTAACGTAGATATATGACCGAACCTAACCTACCCTACCTAACCTATCCTAACCTATCTTTATAGGTTAGGTTAGGTTAGGTAGCCAAAAAAGTTAGGTTAGGTTAGGTTAGGTAGGTTAGGTTGATGAAAAACAATTAATTCATGAAAACTCGGCTTATTAGGCAAATCGGGCCTTGCATAGTAGGCTGAGAAGTGCGTTCTGGCTACTAGGTACGATATATATATATATATATATATATATATATATATATATATATATATGTCGTACCTAGTAGCCAGAACTCACTTCTCAGCCTACTATGCGAGGCCCGATTTGCCTAATAAGCCAAGTTTTACTGAATTAATATATTTTCTCTAATTTTTTTCTTATGAAATGATAAAGCTACCCATTTCATTATGTATGAGGTCAATTTTTTTTTATTGGAGTTAAAATTAACGTAGATATATGACCGAACCTAACCAACCCTACCTAACCTAACCTAACCTATCTCTATAGGTTAGGTTAGGTTAGGTAGCCGAAAACGTTAGGTTAGGTTAGGTTAGGTAGGTTAGGTTGTCGAAAAAACATTAATTCATGAAAACTAGGCTTATTAGGCAAATCAGGCCTTGCATAGTAGGCTGAGAAGTGAGTTCTGGCTATTAGGTACGACATATATATATATATATATATATATATATATATATATATATATATATATATATATATATATATATATATATATATATATATATATATGTATATATATATATATATATATATATATATATATATATATATATATGTATATATATATTTATATATATATATATATATATATATATATATATATATATATATATATATATATATATATATATATTCTACTAATAATACTGTGTGTTGTACCAGTTTGAATTAAATAAATGCTCCACGCCAGTGTTAAATCCATTGAAGGCCAATTGCATTAATTAAACCTTGGCACACAGATATAACTGCAGCCTCTCCTACGAATGTTTATATATTTATTTGCTTATATATCTAAAAATATTTTATGAGCCATATGAGGCACTACACATTTATGTTCTCTTTATATAATTTTATATATATTGTGTTAAGATTAGTTGCATGATTTACGTGTCATTGATTCTACTGTTTTTTTAAGGATTCAGTGAGTGTCTAATTCCTTATCACTGACCTCTAGTTCCTGACCCTTGAACTTTTATTACTGACCACCTGGTTCCAAACCTCTTCACCTTTATTATTTGCCTCTCATAATACTGGTCCTTGAAAGGGTCCACCAGCAAGAAGACTGGCCCTTGAGTTGTTCCTCCAGCAAGAAGACTGGCCCTTGAGTGGTTCCACCAGCAAGAATTCTGGCCCTTGAGTGGTTCCTCCAGCACGATGACTGGCCCTTGAGAGGTCCCACCAGCAAGAAGACTGGCCCTTGAGAGGTTCCACCAGCAAGAAGACTGGCCCTTGAGTGGTTCCACCAGCACGATGACTGGCCATTGAGAGGTCCCACCAGCAAGATGACTGGCCCTTGAGAGGTTCCACCTACAAGGTGACTGGCCCTTGAGAGGTTCCACCAGCATGATGACTGGCCCTTGAGCGGCCCCACCAGCAAGAAGACTGTCCCTTAAGTGTTTCCACCACCATGAAGACTGGCCCTTCAGTGGTTCAACTAGCAAGATGACTGGCCCTTGAGTAGTACCACCAGCAAGAAAACTGGCCCTTGATAGGTTCCACCAGCAAGAAGACTGACCCTTAAGAGGTTCCACCAGCAAGAAGACTGGCCCTTGAGAGGTTCTACCAGCAGGAAGACTGGCCCTTGAGCGGTTCCACTAGGAAGAAGACTGGTCCTTGAGTGGTTCAACAAGCAAGATGATTGGCCCTTGAGAGTTTCACCAGCAAGAAGACTAGCCCTTGAGTGGTTCCACCAGCAATAAGACTAACCCTTGAGAGGTTCCGCCAACAAGAACACTGGCCCCTTGAGAGGTTCCACTAGCAAGAAGACTGCCCCTTGAGTTGTTCCAACAGCAAGAAAACTAGCCCTTGAGAGGTTCCACCAGCAAGATGACTGGCCCTTGAGAGGTTCCACTAGCAAGAAGACTGGCCCTTGAGTTGTTCCAACAGCAAGAAGGCCTACCCTTGAGAGGTTCCACCAGCAAGAAGTCTGGCTCTTGAGAGGTTCTACCAGCAAGAAGAGTGACCCTTAAGTGGTTCCACCAGCAAGATGTCTGGCCCTTGAGGTGTTCCACCAGCACGAAGACTGGCCTTTGAGTGGTTCCACCAGCAAGAAGTCTGACCCTTGAGTGGTTCCACCAGCAAAAACACTGACCTTTAAGAGGTTCCACCAGCAAGAAGACTAGCCTTTGAGAGGTTCCACCAGCAGGATGACTATCCCTTGAGAGGTTCCTCCAGCAAGAAGACTGGCCCTTGAGAGGTTCCACCAGCAAGAAGACTGGCCCTTGAGAGGTTCCACAAGCAAGAAGACTGGCCCTTGAGAGGTTCCACTAGCAACAAGACTGGCCCTTAAGTGGTTCCACCAGCATGAAGACTGGCCGTTCAGTGGTTCCACCAGCAAGATGACTGGCCCTTGAGTGGTTCCACCAGCAAGAAGACTGGCCCTTGAGTGGTTCCTCCAGCAAGAAGACTGGCCCTTGAGAGGTTCCACCAGCAAGAAGACTGGCCCTTGAGAGGTTCCTCCAGCAAGAAGACTGGCCCTTGAGAGGTTCCACCAGCAAGAAGACTGGCCCTTGAGAGGTTCCACTAGCAAGAAGACTGGCCCTTGAGAGGTTCCACTAGCAACAAGACTGGCCCTTAAGTGGTTCCACCAGCATGAAGACTAGCCGTTCAGTGGTTCCACCAGCAAGATGACTGGCCCTTGAGTGGTTCCACCAGCAAGAAGACTGGCTCTTGAGAGGTTCCACTAGCAAGATGACTGGCCCTTGAGTGGTTCCACCAGCAAGAAGACAGACCCTTAAGAGGTTCCACCAGCAAGAAGACTGGCCCTTGAGTGGTTCCACCAGCAAGAAGACTGGTCCTTGAGTGGTTCCAACAGCAAGAAGACTGGCCCTTGAGTGGTTCCACCAGCAAGAAGATTGGCCCTTGATAGGTTCCTCCAACCAGAAGACTGCCCCTTGAGTGGTTCCACCAGCAAGATGACTGGGCCATGAGAAATTCCACCAGCAAGAAGACTGGCCCTTGAGAGGTTCCTCCAGCAAGATGACTGGCCCTTGAGTGGTTCCACCAGCAAGAAGACAGGCCCTTGAGTGGTTCCACCTGCAAGAAGACAGACCCTTGAGTGGTTCCACCAGCAAGAAGACTGGCCCTTGAGAGGTTCCACCAGCAAGAAGACAGGCCCTTGAGTGGTTCCACCAGCAAGAAGACAGGCCCTTGAGAGGTTCCTCCAGCAAGATGACTGGCCCTTGAGTGGTTGCACTAGCAAGAAGTTTGACCCTTGAGTTGTTCCACCAGTAAGAAGACCGGCCCTTGAGATGTTCCAACAGCAAGAAGTCTGACCCTTGAGAGGTTCCACCAGCAAGAAGACTGGCTCTTGAGAGGTTCCACCAGCAAGAAGACTGGCCTTTGAGAGGTTCCACCAGTAAAAAGACTGGCCGTTGAGTGGTTCCACTAGCAAGACGACTGGCCCTTGAGTGGTTCCACCAGCAAGATGACTGGCCCTTGAGAGGTTCCACCAGCAAGAAGACTGGCCCTTGAGAGGTTCCACTAGCAAGAAGACTGGCCCTTAAGTGGTTTCACCAGCATGAAGACTGGCCGTTCAGTGGTTCCACCAGCAAGATGACTGGCCCTTGAGTGGTTCCACCATCATGAAGACTGGCCCTTGAGTGGTTCCACCAGCAAGAAGATTGGCCCTTGATTGGTTCCACTAGCAAGAAGACTGACCCTTAAGAGGTTCCACCAGCAAGAAGACTGACCCTTGAGAGTTTCCACCAGCAAGAAGACTGGCCCTTGAGTGGTTCCACCAGCAAGTACATTGGCCCTTGAGTGGTTCCACCAGCAAGAAGACTGGCCCTTGAGTGGTTCCACCAGCAAGATGACTGGCCCTTGAGAAATTCCACCAGCAAGAAGAATGGCCCTTGAGAGGTTCCACCAGCAAGAAGACAGGCCCTTGAGTGGTTCCACAAGCAAGAAGACAGGCCCTTGAGAGGTTCTACCAGCAGGAAGACTGGCCCTTAAGTGGTTCCACCAGCATGAAGACTGGCCCTTCAGTGGTTCCACCATCAAGATGACTGGCCCTTGAGTGGTTCCACCAGCACGATGACTGGTCCTTGAGTGGTTCCAACAGCAAGAAGACTGGCCCTTAAGTGGTTCCACCAGCAAGAAGATTGGCCCTTGATAGGTTCCTCCAACCAGAAGACTGCCCCTTGAGTGGTTCCACCAGCAAGATGACTGGGCCATGAGAAATTCCACCAGCAAGAAGACTGGCCCTTGAGAGGTTCCTCCAGCAAGATGACTGGCCCTTGAGTGGTTCCACCAGCAAGAAGACAGGCCCTTGAGTGGTTCCACCTGCAAGAAGACAGACCCTTGAGTGGTTCCACCAGCAAGAAGACTGGCCCTTGAGAGGTTCCACCAGCAAGAAGACAGGCCCTTGAGTGGTTCCACCAGCAAGAAGACAGGCCCTTGAGAGGTTCCTCCAGCAAGATGACTGGCCCTTGAGTGGTTGCACTAGCAAGAAGTTTGACCCTTGAGTTGTTCCACCAGTAAGAAGACTGGCCCTTGAGATGTTCCAACAGCAAGAAGTCTGACCCTTGAGAGGTTCCACCAGCAAGAAGACTGGCTCTTGAGAGGTTCCACCAGCAAGAAGACTGGCCTTTGAGAGGTTCCACCAGTAAAAAGACTGGCCGTTGAGTGGTTCCACTAGCAAGACGACTGGCCCTTGAGTGGTTCCACCAGCAAGATGACTGGCCCTTGAGAGGTTCCACCAGCAAGAAGACTGGCCCTTGAGAGGTTCCACTAGCAAGAAGACTGGCCCTTAAGTGGTTTCACCAGCATGAAGACTGGCCGTTCAGTGGTTCCACCAGCAAGATGACTGGCCCTTGAGTGGTTCCACCATCATGAAGACTGGCCCTTGAGTGGTTCCACCAGCAAGAAGATTGGCCCTTGATTGGTTCCACTAGCAAGAAGACTGACCCTTAAGAGGTTCCACCAGCAAGAAGACTGACCCTTGAGAGTTTCCACCAGCAAGAAGACTGGCCCTTGAGTGGTTCCACCAGCAAGTACATTGGCCCTTGAGTGGTTCCACCAGCAAGAAGACTGGCCCTTGAGTGGTTCCACCAGCAAGATGACTGGCCCTTGAGAAATTCCACCAGCAAGAAGAATGGCCCTTGAGAGGTTCCACCAGCAAGAAGACAGGCCCTTGAGTGGTTCCACAAGCAAGAAGACAGGCCCTTGAGAGGTTCTACCAGCAGGAAGACTGGCCCTTAAGTGGTTCCACCAGCATGAAGACTGGCCCTTCAGTGGTTCCACCATCAAGATGACTGGCCCTTGAGTGGTTCCACCAGCAAGAAGACTGGCCCTTGAGTGGTTCCACCAGCAAGAAAATTGGCCCTTGATAGGTTCCACCAGCAAGAAGACAGGCCCTTAAGAGGTTCCACCAGCATGAAGACTGGCCCTTCAGTGTTTCCACCAGCAAGATGACTGGCCCTTGAGTGGTTCCACCAGCAAGAAGACTGGCCTTTGAGAGGTTCTACCAGCAGGAAGCCTGGCCCTTGAGTGGTTCCACCAGCAAGAAGACTGGCCCGTGATAGGTTCCACCAGCAAAAAGACTGACCCTTAAGAGGTTCCACCAGCAAGAAGACTGGCCTTTGAGAGGTTCTACCAGCAGGAAGACTGGCCCTTGAGTGGTTCCACTAGCAAGAAGACTGGCCCTTGAATGGTTCCACCAGCAAGATGACTGGCCCTTGAGAGGTTCCACCAGCAAGAAGACTGGCCCTTGAGAGGGTCCACCAGCAAGAAGACTGACCCTTAAGAGGTTCCACCAGCAAGAAGACAGGCCCTTGAGAGGTTCTACCAGCAGGAAAACTGGCCTTTGAGTGTTTCCACTAGCAAGAAGACTGACCCTTGAGTGGTTCCACCAGCAAGATGACAGGCCCTTGAGAGGTTCTACCAGCAGGAAGACTGGCCTTTGAGTGTTTCCACTAGCAAGAAGACTGGCCCTTGAGTGGTTCCACCAGCAAGATGACTGGCCCTGGAGAGGTTCCACCAGCAGGAAGGCTGGCCCTTGAGTGGCCCCACCAGCAAGACAGGCCGTCGCCGGGCTCCGGGGAGGGTAAGTGAGAGGGCAAAGAAACGATAATTAGAAATCCTGCGAGAGACACGAAGCAAGACACGAAAGAAAAAAAACGATCAACAAAGGTAACAGCTAAATGATATAATTTAACATGTGAAAGATCTGGGTATTAAACCCAGATGAAATGTCATGTTTTTATGATGTAAGGTGATGTGTGTGTTGTTGATGTGTGTGTTTTTGATGTGTTTTGTTTGATGTTGATGTGTGTGTTGTTTTTATCTTGATGTGTCTTGTGTCTTGGGAGTGCGTCTTGTCACCCAAGATTAACGACTTGTAATTTCCCACGGAAGCAACCCCCCACAGCCGTTGATTAACTCCTGAGATATCTGTTTACGGCAAGGTGAACAGCGGCATTAGGTGTAAAGAAACGTGTCCCCAACCATTTTTGACGTATGGGCACGTCGGTCGGCCGAGCGGACAGCACACTGGACTCGTGATCCTGTAATCCTGGGTTCGATCCCGGGCGCCGGCGAGAAACAATGGGCAGAGTTTCTTTCACCCTATGCCCCTGTTTTCTAGCAGTAAAATAGATACCTGAGTGTTAGTCAGCTGTCACGGGCTGCTTCCTGGGGGTGGAGGCCTGGTCTAGGACCGGGCCGCGGGGACACTAAAGCCCCAAAATCATTTCAAGATAACCTCAACATAACGTTACAATGAAATTTAAATCAATATGTCGAGACCCCGAGCGAACTAACAACCATGGCTCAGGTTATGGTGTGAATGGTGGCGTTCTGCCGGTGTTATGGTGGTATTGAGCACTGTTATGGTGGTATTGAGCACTGTTATGGTAGTATTGTGCACTGTTATGGTGGTATTGTGTACAGTTATTATGGTATTGAGCACAGTTATGGTGGTATTGTGCACTGTTATGGTGGTATTGTGCACTGTTATGGTGGTATTGTGCACTGTTATGGTGGTATTGTGCACTGTTATGGTGGTATTGAGCACTGTTATGGTGGTATTGTTCACTGTTATGGTGGTATTGTGCACTGTTATGGTGGTATTGTGCACTGTTATGGTGGTATTGTGCACTGTTATGGTGGTATTGGGCACTGTTATGGTGGTATTGTGCACTGTTATGGTGGTATTGTGCACTGTTATGGTGGTATTGTGCACTGTTATGGTGGTATTGTGTACAGTTATGGTGGTATTGAGCACTGTTATGGTGGTATTGTGCACAGTTATGGTGGTATTGAGCACTGTTATGGTGGTATTGTGCACTGTTATGGTGGTATTGTGCACTGTTATGGTGGTATTGTGCACTGTTATGGTGGTATTGTGCACTGTTATGGTGGTATTGTGCACTGTTATGGTGGTATTGTGCACTGTTATGGTGGTATTGTGCACTTTTATGGTGGTATTGTGCACTGTTATGGTGGTATTGAGCACTGTTGTGGTGGTATTGTGCACTGTTATGGTGGTATTGTGCACTGTTATGGTGGTATTGTGCACTGTTATGGTGGTATTGTGTAGAGTTATGGTGGTATTGAGCACTGTTATGGTGGTATTGTGCACTGTTATGGTGGTATTGTGCACTGTTATGGTGGTATTGTGCACTGTTATGGTGGTATTGAGCACTGTTATGGTGGTATTGTGCACTGTTATGGTGGTATTGAGCACTGTTATGGTGGTATTGTGCACTGTTATGGTGGTATTGTGCACTGTAATGGTGGTATTGTGCACTGTTATGGTGGTATTGTGTACAGTTATGGTGGTATTGTGTACTGTTATAGTGGTATTGTGCACTGTTATGGTGGTATTGAGCACTGTTATGGTTGTATTAGGCACTGTTGTGGTGGTATTGTGCACTGTTATGGTGGTATTGTGCACTGTTGTGGTGGTATTGTGCACTGTTATGGTGGTATTGTGCACTGTTATGGTGGTATTGTGTACTGTTATGGTGGTATTGTGCACTGTTATGGTGGTATTGTGCACTGTTATGGTGGTATTGAGCACTGTTATGGTTGTATTGGGCACTGTTGTGGTGGTATTGTGCACTGTTATGGTGGTATTGTGCACTGTTGTGGTGGTATTGTGCACTGTTATGGTGGTATTAGGCACTGTTATGGTGGTATTGTGCACTGTTATGGTGGTATTGTGTACTGTTATGGTGGTATTGTACACTGTTATGGTGGTATTGTGCACTGTTATGGTGGTATAGTGTACTGTTATGGTGGTATTGTGCACTGTTATGGTGGTATTAGGCACTGTTATGGTGGTATTGTGCACTGTTATGGTGGTATAGTGTACTGTTATGGTGGTATTGTGCACTGTTATGGTGGTATTGTGCATAGTTATGGTGGTATTGTGTACTGTTATGGTGGTATTGTGCACTGTTATGGTGGTATTGTGCATAGTTATGGTGGTATTGTGTACTGTTATGGTGGTATTGTGCACTGTTATGGTGGTATTGTGCATAGTTATGGTGGTATTGTGCACTGTTATGGTGGTATTGTGCACTATTATGGTGGTATTGTGCACTGTTATGGTGGTATAGTGTACTGTTATGGTGGTATTGTGCACTGTAATGGTGGTATTGTGCACTGTTATGGTGGTATTGTGCACTGTTATGGTGGTATTGTGTACTGTTATGGTGGTATTGTGCACTGTTATGGTGGTATTGTGCACTGTTATGGTGGTATTGTGCACTGTTATGGTGGTATTGTGTACTGTTATGGTGGTATTGTGCACTGTTATGGTGGTATTGTGCATAGTTATGGTGGTATTGTGCACTGTTATGGTGGTATTGTGTACTGTTATGGTGGTATTGTGCACTGTTATGGTGGTATTGTGCACTGTTATGGTGGTATTGTGCACTGTTATGGTGGTATTGTGCACTGTTATGGTGGTATTGTGCACTGGTATGGTGGTATTGTGCACTGTTATGGTGGTATTGTGCACTGTTATGGTGGTATTGTGCACTGTTATGGTGGTATTGTGCACTGTTATGGTGGTATTGTGCACTGTTATGGTGGTATTGTGCATAGTTATGGTGGTATTGAGCACTGTTATGGTTGTATTGTGCACTGTTGTGGTTGTATTGTGTACTGTTATGATGGTATTGTGTACTGTTATGGTGGTATTGTGTACTGTTATGGTGGTATTGTGCACTGTTATGGTGGTATTGTGCACTGTTATGGTTGTATTGTGCACTGTTGTGGTTGTATTGTGTCCTGTTATGGTGGTATTGTGTACTGTTATGGTGGTATTGTGCACTGTTATGGTGGTATTGTGCACTGTTATGGTGGTATTGTGCACTGTTATGGTGGTATTGTGCATAGTTATGGTGGTATTGAGCACTGTTATGGTTGTATTGTGCACTGTTGTGGTTGTATTGTGTACTTGTATGGTGGTATTGTGTACTGTTATGGTGGTATTGTGCACTGTTATGGTGGTATTGAGCACTGTTATGGTTGTATTGTGCACTGTTGTGGTTGTATTGTGTACTGTTATGGTGGTATTGTGCACTGTTATGGTGGTATTGTGCATAGTTATGGTGGTATTGAGCACTGTTATGGTGGTATTGTGTACTGTTATGGTGGTATTGTGTACTGTTATGGTGGTATTGTGTACTGTTATGGTGGTATTGTGCACTGTTATGGTGGTATTGTGCATAGTTATGGTGGTATTGAGCACTGTTATGGTTGTATTGTGCACTGTTGTGGTTGTATTGTGTACTGTTATGGTGGTATTGTGCACTTTTATGGTTGTATTGTGCACTGTTATGGTGGTATTGTGCACTGTTATGGTGGTATTGTGCACTGTTATGGTGGTATTGTGCACTGTTATGGTGGTATTGTGCGCTGTTATGGTGGTATTGTGCACTGTTATGGTGGTATGGCATGGTATAGTGCTTAATATCAGTGACTACCGAGAGATAGTCACTGATATTACCTCTTTATTCCCCCCGGCCTATTTAGACCATTTACTTAATTCGCCACAACGTACAGAATCAGGGCTACTATAACGTACGAACGCAAGCCACTTAACCTTACTTAACTTAATGTAATCATCCTATGCATAGAAAATGAGCATATTCATAACCTACTATTTTTCCTAGTACATTATATTTTGTACGTAGGGGATCATAGCGTACAAAATCAGACGCATAATTTGAGAGGGGTTGTCCTACTTAACCTGTTTTACCTGTTGCGTTACAACTTGACTCTCTTGACGTTCAAAATCTGTTTCAAATCTGATCTTGAATTTGAAGATGATGGTGGCTTCCACAGCTTCTTCTTTCAGTATATTCCTTTTGTTGACGACTAGGACGGGTATTTCCTTATATTTCTAGTTATCACGTATGACCTCTTGACTTATATTATCTCAATTTAATTTAAAGAGGCTGTCTGCGTCCATCTCAACTTTTCCTCTCTGTTTCTTGTCTGTTGTAATCATATTCCCTCCACCCTCCCTCTCTGTTTCTTCTCTTGTAAGGTTGTAAGATCTAAGACTGTCCCTTGAGTTGTTCCACTAGCAAGAAGACTGTCCCTTGAGTGGTTCCACCAGCAAGAAGACTGGCCCTTGAGTGGTTCCACCAGAACGATGACTGGACCTTGAGAAGTTCCACCAGCAAGAAGACTGGCCCTTGAGAGGTTCCACCAGCAAGAAGACTGGCCATTGACTTGTTCCACCAGCAAGATGACTGGCCATTGAGAGGTTCCACCTACAATGTGACTGACCCTTGAGCGGCCCCACCAGCAAGAAGACTGGCCTGTGATTGGTTCCGCCAGCAAGACGACTAGCCTGTGAGGGGTTCCACTAGCAAGATGACTGGCCCTTGAGAGATTCCACCAGCAAGAAGACTGAACCTTGAGAGGTTCCACTAGCAAGAAGACTGTCCCTTAAGTGTTTCCACCACCATGAAGACTGGCCCTTCAGTGGTTCAACTAGCAAGATGACTGGCCCTTGAGAGGTACCTCCAGCAAGAAGACTGGCCTTTGAGAGGTGCTACTAGCAAGAAGACTGGCCCTTAAGTGGTTCCACCAGCATGAAGTCTGGCCCTTCAGTGGTTCCACCAGCAAAATGTCTGGCCCTTGAGTTGTTCCACCAGCAAGAAGACTGGCCCTTGAGTGGTTCCACCAACAAGAAGTCTGACTTTAGATAAGTTCCATCAGCAAAAAGACTGACCTTTAAGAGGTTCCACCAGCAAGAAGACTGGCCCTTGAAAGTTTCAACCAGCAAAAAGACTGGCCCGTGATAGGTTCCACCAGCAAGAAGTCAGGCTCCTGAGATCTTCTACCAGCAGGAAGACTGGCCCTTAAGTGGTTCCACTAGCAAGAAGACTGGTCTTTGAGTGGTTCCACCAGCAAGTTGACTGGCCCTTGAGAGGTTCCACCAGCAAGAAGATTGGCCTTTGAGAGGTTCCACCACCAAGATGAAAGGCCCTTGAGAGGTTCCACTAGCAAGAAGACTGGCCTTTGAGTGGTTCCGCCAGCAAGATGACTGGCCCTTGAGAGGTTCCACCAGCAAGAAGACTGGCCGTTGAGTAGTTCCACCAGCACGAAGACTGGCCCTTCAGTGTTTCCACCAGCAAGAAGATTGGCCCTTTAGAGGTTCCACCAGCAAGACGACTGGCCCTTGAGAGGTTCCACCAGCAAGACGACTGGCCCTTGAGAGGTTCCACTAGCAAGAAGACTGGCCCTTAAGTGGTTTCACCAGCATGAAGACTGGCCGTTCAGTGGTTCCACCAGCAAGATGACTGGCCCTTGAGTGGTTCCACCAGCAAGAAGACTGGCCGTTCAGTGGTTCCACCAGCAAGAAGACTGGCCCTTAAAAGGTTCCACTAGTAAGAAGACCGCCCCTAAGAGGTTCCACCAACAAGGAGACTGGCCTTTGAGAGGTTCTACCAGCAGGAAGACTGGCCCTTGAGTGGTTCCATCAGCAAGAAGACTGGCCCTTGAGAATTTTCACCAGCAAGAAGACTGGCCCGTGATAGGTTCCACCAGCAGGAAGACTGACCTTCAAGAGGTTCCACCAGCAAGAAGACTGGCCCGCGATAGGTTCCACTAGCAAGAAGACTGACCCTTAAGAGGTTCCACCAGCAAGAAGTCAGGCCCTTGAGATGTTCTACCAGCAGAAAGACTTCCCCTTGAGTGGTTCCACTAGCAAGAAGACTGGCCTTTGAGTGGTTCCACCAGCAAGATGACTGGCCCTTGAGAGGTTCCACCAGCAAGAAGATTGGCCTTTCAGAGGTTCCACCAGCAGGATGACTGGCCCTTGTGAGGCTCCTCCAGCAAGAAGACTGGCCCTTGAGAGGTTCCACCAGCAAGAAGACTGGCCGTTGAGTAGTTCCACCAGCAAGAAGACTGGCATTTGAGTGTTTCCACCAGCAAGAAGATTGGCCCTTGAGAGGTTCCACCAGCAAGAAGACTGGCCCTTGAGAGGTTCCACCAGCAAGAAGACTGGCCCTTGAGAGGTTCCACTAGCAAGAAGACTGGCCCTTAAGTGGTTCCACCAGCATGAAGACTGGCCGTTCAGTGGTTCCACCAGCAAGAGGACTGGCCTTTGAGTGTTTCCACCAGCAAGAAGACTGGCCCTTTAGTAGTTCCACCAGCAAGAAGACTGGCCCTTTAGTAGTTCCACCAGCAAGAAGACTGGCCCTTGAGAGGTTCCACTAGCAAGAAGAGTGGCCCTTAAGTGGTTCCACCAGCATGAAGACTGGCCGTTTAGTGGTTCCACCAGCAAGATGACTGGCCCTTGAGTGGTTCCAAAAGCAAGAAAACTGACCCTTAAGAGGGTCCACCAGCAAGAAGACTGGCCCTTGAGTGGTTCCATCAGCAAGAAGACTGGCCCTTGAGTGGTTCCACCAGCAAGAAGACTGACCCTTAAGAGGTTCCACCAACAAGAAGACAGGCCCTTGAGAGGTTCTACCAGCAGGAAGACTGGCCCTGAGTGGTTCCACTAGCAAGAAGACTGGCCCTTGAGTGGTTCCACCAGCAAGAAGACTGGCCCTTGATAGGTTCCACTAGAAAGAAGACTGACCCTTAAGAGATTCCACCAGCAAGAAGACTGGCCCTTGAGAGTTTCCACCAGTAAGAAGACTGGCCCTTGAGAGGTTCCACCAGCAAGAAGACTGGCCCTTGAGAGGTTCCACTAGCAAAACGACTGGCCCTTAAGTGGTTCCACCAGCATGAAGACTGGCCCTTGAGTGGTTCCACCAGGAAGATGACTGGCCCTTGAGTGGTTCGACCAGCAAGAAGAATGTCCCTTGAGTGGTTCCACCAGCAAGAAAAATGGCCCTTGATAGGTTTCACCAGGAAGAAGACTGGCCCTTAAGAGGTTCCACCAGAAAGAAGACTGGCCCTTGAGTGGTTCCACCAGAAATAAGACTGGCCCTTGAGAGGTTCCACCAGCAAGAAGACAGGCCGTTGAGTAGTTCCACCAGCAAGATGACTAGCCCTTGAGAGGTTCCATCAGCAAGAAGACTGGCCCGTGATATGTTCCACCAGCAAAAAGACTGACGCTTAAGAGGTTCCACCAGCAAGAAGACAGGTCCTTCAGAGGTTCTACCAGCAGGACGACTGGCCCTTGAGTGGTTCCACCAACAAGAAGACAGGCCCTTGAGAGGTTCTACCAGCAGGAAGACTGGCCTTTGAGTGTTTCCACTAGCAAGAAGACTGGCCCTTGAGTGGTTCTACCAGCAAGATGACTGGCCTGGAGAGGTTCTACCAGCATGAAGACTGGCCCTTGAGTGGTTCCACCAGCAAGATGACTGGCCTGGAGAGGTTCCACCAGCATGAAGACTGACCCTTGAGTGGTTCCACCAGCAAGATGACTGGCCTGGAGAGTTTCCACCAGCATGAAGACTGGCCCTTGAGTGGTTCCACCAGCAAGATTACTGGCCCTTGAGAGGTTCCACCAGCAAGAAGACCGGCCCTTGAGAGGTTCCACCAGCAAGAAGACTGGCCCGTGATAGGTTCCACCAGCAAGAAGACTGACCCTTAAGAGGTTCCACCAGCAAGAAGACAGGCCCTTGAGAGGTTCTACCAGCATGAAGACTGGCTCTTGAGTGGTTCCACCAGCAAGATTACTGGCCCTTGAGAGGTTCCAATAGCAAGAAGACCGGCCGTTGAGAGGTTCCACCAGCAAGAAGACTGGCCCGTGATAGGTTCCACCAGCAAGAAGACTGACCCTTAAGAGGTTCCACCAGCAAGAAGACAGGCCCTTGAGAGGTTCTACCAGCAGGAAGACTGGCCCTTGAGTGGTTCCACCAGCAAGATTACTGGCCCTTGAGAGGTTCCAATAGCAAGAAGACCGGCCGTTGAGAGGTTCCACCAGCAAGAAGACTGGCCCGTGATAGGTTCCACCAGCAAGAAGACTGACCCTTAAGAGGTTCCACCAGCAAGAAGACAGGCCCTTGAGAGGTTCTACCAGCATGAAGACTGGCCCTTGAGTGGTTCCACCAGCAAGATTACTGGCCCTTGAGAGGTTCCAATAGCAAGAAGACCGGCCGTTGAGAGGTTCCACCAGCAAGAAGACTGGCCCGTGATAGGTTCCACCAGCAAGAAGACTGACCCTTAAGAGGTTCCACCAGCAAGAAGACAGGCCCTTGAGAGGTTCTACCAGCAGGAAGACTGGCCCTTGAGTGGTTCCACCAGCAAGATGACTGGCCCTTGATAGGTTCCACCAGCAGGAAGACTGGCCCTTGAGTGGTTCCACCAGCAAGATGACTGGCCCTTGAGAGATTCCAACCGGCAGGAAGACTGGCCCTTGAGTGGTTCCACCAGCAAGATGACTGGCCCTGGAGAGGTTCCACCAGCAGGAAGGCTGGCCCTTGAGTGGCCAGTCAAGGGCCAGATTCCACCAGCAAGACAGGCCGTCGCCGGGCTCCGGGGAGGGTAAGTGAGAGGGCAAAGAAACGATAATTAGAAATCCTGCGAGAGACACGAAGCAAGACACGAAAGAAAAAAAACGATCAACAAAGGTAACAGCTAAATGATATAATTTAACATGTGAAAGATCTGGGTATTAAACCCAGATGAAATGTCATGTTTTTATGATGTAAGGTGATGTGTGTGTTGTTGATGTGTGTGTTTTTGATGTGTTTTGTTTGATGTTGATGTGTGTGTTGTTTTTATCTTGATGTGTCTTGTGTCTTGGGAGTGCGTCTTGTCACCCAAGATTAACGACTTGTAATTTCCCACGGAAGCAACCCCCCACAGCCGTTGATTGACTCCTGAGGTATCTGTTTACGGCTAGGTGAACAGCGGCATTAGGTGTAAAGAAACGTGTCCCCAACCATTTTTGACGTATGGGCAAGTCGGTCGGCCGAGCGGACAGCACACTGGACTCGTGATCCTGTAATCCTGGGTTCGATCCCGGGCGCCGGCGAGAAACAATTGACAGAGTTTCTTTCACCCTATGCCCCTGTTTTCTAGCAGTAAAATAGATACCTGGGTGTTAGTCAGCTGTCACGGGCTGCTTCCTGGGGGTGGAGGCCTGGTCTAGGACCGGGCCGCGGGGACACTAAAGCCCCAAAATCATCTCAAGATAACCTCAACATAACGTTACAATGAAATTTAAATCAATATGTCGAGACCCCAAGCGAACTAACAACCATGGCTCAGGTTATGGTGTGAATGGTGGCGTTCTGCCGGTGTTATGGTGGTATTGTGTACAGTTATGGTGGTATTGAGCACTGTTATGGTGGTATTGAGCACTGTTATGGTGGTATTGTGCACAGTTATGGTGGTATTGAGCACTGTTATGGTGGTATTGTGCACTTTTATGGTGGTATTGTGCACTGTTATGGTGGTATTGAGCACTGTTATGGTGGTATTGTGCACTGTTATGGTGGTATTGAGGAGTGTTATGGTGGTATTGTGTACAGTTATGGTGGTATTGTGCACTGTTATGGTGGTATTGTGCACTGTTATGGTGGTATTGAGCACTGTTATGGTGGTATTGTGCACTGTTATGGTGGTATTGTGCACTGTTATGGTGGTATTGAGCACTGTTATGGTGGTATTGTGCACTGTTATGGTGGTATTGTGCGCTGTTATGGTTGTATTGTGCACTGTTATGGTGGTATTGAGCACTGTTATGGTGGTATTGAGCACTGTTATGGTGGTATTGTGTATAGTTATGGTGGTATTGTGCACTGTTATGGTGGTATTGTGCGCTGTTATGGTGGTATTGTGTACTGTTATGGTGGTATTGAGCACTGTTATGGTGGTATTGAGCACTGTTATGGTGGTATTGAGCACTGTTATGGTGGTATTGTGCACTGTTATGGTGGTATTGTGCACTGTTATGGTGGTATTGTGCACTGTTATGGTGGTATTGTGTGCAGTTATGGTGGTATTGTGCACAGTTATGGTGGTATTGTGCACAGTTATTGTGGTATTGTGTACAGTTATGGTGGTATTGTGTACAGTTATGGTGGTATTGAGCACTGTTATGGTGGTATTGAGCACTGTTATGGTGGTATTGAGCACTGTTATGGTGGTATTGAGCACTGTTATGGTGGTATTGTGCACTGTTATGGTGGTATTTTTCGCTGTTATGGTTGTATTGTGTACTGTTATTGTGGTATTGAGCACTGTTATGGTGGTATTGAGCACTGTTATGGTGGTATTGAGCACTGTTATGGTGGAATTGTGCACTGTTATGGTGGTATTGTGTACAGTTATGGTGGTATTGAGCACTGTTATGGTGGTATTGTGCACAGTTATGGTGGTATTGTGCACAGTTATGGTGGTATTGTGTACAGTTATGGTGGTATTGTGTACAGTTATGGTGGTATTGAGCACTGTTATGGTGGTATTGTGCATTGTTATGGTGGTATTGTGCACTGTTATGGTGGTATTGTGCACTGTTATGGTGGTATTGTGTACAGTTATGGTGGTATTGAGCACTGTTATGGTGGTATTGTGTACAGTTATGGTGGTATTGAGCACTGTTATGGTGGTATTGTGCACAGTTATGGTGGTATTGAGCACTGTTATGGTGGTATTGTGACAGTTATGGTGGTATTGAGCACTGTTTTGGTGGTATTGTGCACTGTTATGGTGGTATTGTGCACTGTTATGGTGGTATTGTGTACAGTTATGGTGGTATTGAGCACTGTTATGGTGGTATTGTGCACAGTTATGGTGGTATTGTGCACTGTTATGGTGGTATTGTGCACAGTTATGGTGGTATTCTGAACAGTTATGGTGGTATTGAGCACTGTTATGGTGGTATTGTGTACAGTTATGGTGGTATTGAACACTGTTATGTTGGTATTGAGCACTGTTATGGTGGTATTGTGCACTGTTATGGTGGTATTGTGCACTGTTATGGTGGTATTGTGCACTGTTATGGTGGTATTGTGCACTGTTATGGTGGTATTGTGTACAGTTATGGTGGTATTGTGTACAGTTATGGTGGTACTGTGCACAGTTATGGTGGTATTGTGCACAGTTATGGTGGTATTGTGTACAGTTATGGTGGTATTGTGCACTGTTATGGTGGTATTGTGTACAGTTATGGTGGTATTATGCACTGTAATGGTGGTATTGTGCACAGTTATGGTGGTATTGTGTACAGTTATGGTGGTATTGTGCACAGTTATGGTGGTATTGTGCACTGTTATGGTGGTATTGTGCACTGTTATGGTGGTATTGTGCACTGTTATGGTGGTATTGTGTACAGTTATGGTGGTATTGTGCGCTGTTATGGTGGTATTGAGCACTGTTATGGTGGTATTGTGCACTGTTATGGTAGTATTGTGCACTGTTATGGTGGTATTGTGTACAGTTATGGTGGTATTGTGCACTGGTATGGTGGTATTGTGTACAGTTATGGTGGTATTGTGCACTGTTATGGTGGTATTGTGCACTGGTATGGTGGTATTGTGCACTGTTATGGTGGTATTGTGTACAGTTATGGTGGTATTGAGCACTGTTATGGTGGTATTGTGCACAGTTATGGTGGTATTGTGCACAGTTATGGTGGTATTGTGTACAGTTATGGTGGTATTGAGCACTGTTATGGTGGTATTGTGCACTGTTATGGTGGTATTGTGCACTGTTATGGTGGTATTGTGTACATTTATGGTGGTATTGAGCACTGTTATGGTGGTATTGTGTACAGTTATGGTGGTATTGTGCACAGTTAAGGTGGTATTGTGTACAGTTATGGTGGTATTGAGCACTGTTATGGTGGTACTGTGTACAGTTATGGTGGTATTGAGCACTCTTATGGTGGTATTGTGCACTGTTATGGTGGTATTGTGCACTGTTATGGTGGTATTGTGCACTGTTATGGTGGTATTGAGCACTGTTATGGTGGTATTGTGCACTGGTATGGTGGTATTGAGCACTGTTATGGTGGTATTGGGCACTGTTATGGTGGTATTGTGCACTGTTATGGTGGTATTGTGCACTGTTATGGTGGTATTGTGCACTGTTATGGTGGTATTGTGCACTGTTATGGTGGTATTGTGCACTGGTATGGTGGTACTGTGCGCTGTTATGGTGGTATTGTGTACTGTTATGGTGCTATTGTGCGCTGTTATGGTGGTATTGTGTACTGTTATGGTGGTATTGTGCACTGTTATGGTGGTATTGTGTACTGTTATGGTGGTATTGTGTACTGTTATGGTGGTATTGTGCACTGTTATGGTGGTATTGTGTACTGTTATGGTGGTATTGTGTACTGTTATGGTGCTATTGTGCGCTGTTATGGTGGTATTGTGTACTGTTATGATGGTATTGTGTACTGTTATGGTGGTATTGTGCACTGTTATGGTGGTATGGCATGGTATAGTGCTTAATATCAGTGACTACCGAGAGATAGTCACTGATATTAGCTCTTTATTTCCCCCGGCCTATTTAGACCATTTACTTAATTCGCCACAACGTACAGAATCAGGGCTACTATAACGTACGAACGCAAGCCACTTAACCTTACTTAACTTAATGTAATCATCCTATGCATAGAAAATGAGCATATTCATAACCTACTATTTTTCCTAGTACATTATATTTTGTACGTAGGGGATCATAGCGTACAAAATCAGACGCATAATTTGAGAGGGGTTGTCCTACTTAACCTGTTTTACCTGTTGCGTTACAACTTGACTCTCTTGACGTTCAAAATCTGTTTCAAATCTGATCTTGAATTTGAAGATGATGGTGGCTTCCACAGCTTCTTCTTTCAGTATATTCCTCTTGTTGACGACTAGGACGGGTATTTCCTTATATTTCTAGTTATCACGTATGACCTCTTGACTTATATTATCTCAATTTAATTTAAAGAGGCTGTCTGCGTCCATCTCAACTTTTCTTCTCTGTTTCTTGTCTGTTGTAATCATATTCCCTCCACCCTCCCTCCCTGTTTCTTCTCTTGTAAGGTTGTAAGATCTAAGACTGTCCCTTGAGTTGTTCCACTAGCAAGAAGACTGTCCCTTGAGTGGTTCCACCAGCAAGAAGACTGGCCCTTGAGAGGTTCAACCAGCAAGAAGACTGGCCCTTGAGTGGTTCCACCAGCACGATGACTGGCCCTTGAGAAGTTCCACCAGCAAGAAGACTGGCCCTTGAGAGGTTCCACCAGCAAGAAGACTGGCCATTGACTTGTTCCACCAGCAAGATGACTGGCCATTGAGAGGTTCCACCTACAATGTGACTGACCCTTGAGCGGCCCCACCAGCAAGAAGACTGTCCTGTGATTGGTTCCGCCAGCAAGACGACTAGCCTGTGAGGGGTTCCACTAGCAAGATGACTGGCCCTTGAGAGATTCCACCGGCAAGAAGACTGAACCTTGAGAGGTTCCACTAGCAAGAAGACTGTCCCTTAAGTGTTTCCACCACCATGAAGACTGGCCCTTCAGTGGTTCAACTAGCAAGATGACTGGCCCTTGAGAGGTACCTCCAGCAAGAAGACTGGCCTTTGAGAGGTGCTACTAGCAAGAAGACTGGCCCTTAAGTGGTTCCACCAGCATGAAGACTGGCCCTTCAGTGGTTCCACCAGCATGAAGACTGGCCCTTCAGTGGTTCCACCAGCAAAATGTCTGGCCCTTGAGTTGTTCCACCAGCAAAAAGACTGACCCTTGAGTGGTTCCACCAGCAAGAAGTCTGACTTTTGATAAGTTCCATCAGCAAAAAGACTGACCTTTAAGAGGTTCCACCAGCAAGAAGACTTTCCCTTGAAAGTTTCAACCAGCAAGAAGACTTTCCCTTGAAAGTTTCAACCAGCAAGAAGACTGGCCCGTGATAGGTTCCACCAGCAAGAAGTCAGGCCCCTGAGATGTTCTACCAGCAGGAAGACTGGCCCTTGAGTGGTTCCACTAGCAAGAAGACTGGCCTTTGAGTGGTTCCACCAGCAAGTTGACTGGCCCTTGAGAGGTTCCACCAGCAAGAAGATTGGCCTTTGAGAGGTTCCACCAGCAAGATGAAAGGCCCTTGAGAGGTTCCACTAGCAAGAAGACTGGCCTTTGAGTGGTTCCACCAGCAAGATGACTGGCCCTTGAGAGGTTCCACCAGCAAGAAGACTGGCCGTTGAGTAGTTCCACCAGCACGAAGACTGGCCCTTCAGTGTTTCCACCAGCAAGAAGATTGGCCCTTGAGAGGTTCCACCAGCAAGACGACTGGCCCTTGAGAGGTTCCACCAGCAAGAAGACTGGCCCTTGAGAGGTTCCACTAGCAAGAAGACTGGCCCTTAAGTGGTTTCACCAGCATGAAGACTGGCCGTTCAGTGGTTCCACCAGCAAGATGACTGGCCCTTGAGTGGTTCCACCAGCAAGAAGACTGGCCGTTCAGTGGTTCCACCAGCAAGATGACTGGCCCTTGAGTGGTTCCACCAGCAAGAAGTCTGGCCCTTTAGTGGTTCCACCAGCAAGAAGACTGGCCCTTAAAATGTTCCACTAGTAAGAAGACTGCCCCTAAGAGGTTCCACCAACAAGAAGACTGGCCTTTGAGAGGTTCTACCAGCAGGAAGACTGGCCCTTGAGTGGTTCCATCAGCAAGAAGACTAGCCCTTGAGAATTTTCACCAGCAAGAGGACTGGCCCGTGATAGGTTCCACCAGCAGGAAGACTGACCTTCAAGAGGTTCCACCAGCAAGAAGACTGGCCCGTGATAGGTTCCACTAGCAAGAAGACTGACCCTTAAGAGGTTCCACCAGCAAGAAGTCAGGCCCTTGAGATGTTCTACCAGCAGAAAGACTTCCCCTTGAGTGGTTCCACTAGCAAGAAGACTGGCCTTTGAGTGGTTCCACCAGCAAGATGACTGGCCCTTGAGAGGTTCCACCAGCAAGAAGATTGGCCTTTCAGAGGTTCCACCAGCAGGATGACTGGCCCTTGTGAGGTTCCTCCAGCAAGAAGACTGGCCCTTGAGAGGTTCCACCAGCAAGAAGACTGGCCGTTGAGTAGTTCCACCAGCAAGAAGACTGGCATTTGAGTGTTTCCACCAGCAAGAAGATTGGCCCTTGAGAGGTTCCACCAGCAAGAAGACTGGCCCTTGAGAGGTTCCACCAGCAAGAAGACTGGCCCTTGAGAGGTTCCACTAGCAAGAAGACTGGCCCTTAAGTGGTTCCACCAGCATGAAGACTGGCCGTTCAGTGGTTCCACCAGCAAGATGACTGGCCTTTGAGTGGTTCCACCAGCAAGAAGACTGGCCCTTTAGTGGTTCCACCAGCAAGAAGACTGGCCCTTGAGAGGTTCCACTAGCAAGAAGACTGGCCCTTAAGTGGTTCCACCAGCATGAAGACTGGCCGTTTAGTGGTTCCACCAGCAAGATGACTGGCCCTTGAGTGGTTCCAAAAGCAAGAAAACTGACCCTTAAGAGGGTCCACCAGGAAGAAGACTGGCCCTTGAGTGGTTCCATCAGCAAGAAGACTGGCCCCTTCATAGGTTCTACCAGCAAGAAGACTGACCCTTAAGAGGTTCCACCAACAAGAAGACAGGCCCTTGAGAGGTTCTACCAGCAGGAAGACTGGCCCTGAGTGGTTCCACTAGCAAGAAGACTGGCCCTTGAGTGGTTCCACCAGCAAGAAGACTGGCCCTTGAGTGGTTCCACCAGCAAGAAGATTGGCCCTTGATAGGTTCCACTAGCAAGAAGACTGACCCTTAAGAGATTCCACCAGCAAGAAGACTGGCCCTTGAGAGTTTCCACCAGCAAGAAGACTAGCTCGTGATAGGTTCCACCAGCAAGAAGACTGACCCTTAAGAGGTTCCTCCAACCAGAAGACTGGCCCTTGAGTGGTTCCACTAGCAAGAAGACTGGCCCTTGAGTGGTTCCACCAGCAAGATGACTGGCCCTTGAGAGATTCCACCAGCAAGAAGGCTGGCCCTTGAGAGGTTCCACCAGCAAGATGACTGGCCCTTGAGATGTTCCACCAGCAAGAAGACTGGCCCTTGAGAGGTTCCACCAGCAAGAAGACAGGCCCTTGAGTGGTTCCACCAGCAAGAAGACAGGCCCTTGAGAGGTTCTACCAGCAGGAAGACTGGCCCTTGAGTGGTTCCACTTGCAAGAAAATTGACCCTTGAGTTGTTCCACTAGCAAGAAGACTGGCCCTTGAGTGGTTCAAACAGCACGATGACTGGCCCTTGAGAGATTCCACCAGTAAGAAGACTGGCACTTGAGAAGTTCCACCAGCAAGAAGACTGGCCCTTGAGAGGTTCCACCAGTAAGAAGACTGGCCCTTGAGAAGTTCCACCAGCAAGAAGACTGGCCCTTGAGAGGTTCCACTAGCAAAACGACTGGCCCTTAAGTGGTTCCACCAGCAAGAAGACTGGCCCTTGAGTGGTTCCACCAGGAAGATGACTGGCCCTTGAGTGGTTCCACCAGCAAGAAGAATGTCCCTTGAGTGGTTCCACCAGCAAGAAAATTGGCCCTTGATAGGTTTCACCAGGAAGAAGACTGGCCCTTAAGAGGTTCCACCAGAAAGAAGACTGGCCCTTGAGTGGTTCCACCAGAAAGAAGACTGGCCCTTGAGAGGTTCCACCAGCAAGAAGACTGGCCGTTGAGTAGTTCCACCAGCAAGATGACTAGCCCTTGAGAGGTTCAATCAGCAAGAAGACTGGCCGTTGAGTAGTTCCACCAGCAAGAAGACTGACCCTTAAGAGGTTCCACCAGCAAGAAGACAGGTCCTTCAGAGGTTCTACCAGCAGGACGACTGGCCCTTGAGTGGTTCCACCAACAAGAAGACAGGCCCTTGAGAGGTTCTACCAGCAGGAAGACTGGCCTCTGAGTGTTTCCACTAGCAAGAAGACTGGCCCTTGAGTGGTTCCACCAGCAAGATGACTGGCCTGGAGAGGTTCCACCAGCATGAAGACTGGCCCTTGAGTGGTTACACCAGCAAGATGACTGGCCCGTGATAGGTTCCACCAGCAAGAATACTGACCCTTAAGAGGTTCTACCAGCAAGAAGACAGGCCCTTGAGAGGTTCTACCAGCATGAAGACTGGCCCTTGAGTGGTTCCACCAGCAAGATTACTGGCCCTTGAGAGGTTCCACCAGCAAGAAGACCGGCCGTTGAGAGGTTCCACCAGCAATAAGACTGGCCCGTGATAGGTTCCACCAGCAAGAAGACTGACCCTTAAGAGGTTCCACCAGCAAGAAGACAGGCCCTTGAGAGGTTCTACCAGCAGGAAGACTGGCCCTTGAGTGGTTCCACCAGCAAGATGACTAGCCCTTGAGAGGTTCCACCAGCAGGAAGACTGGCCCTTGAGTGGTTCCACCAGCAAGATGACTGGCCCTTGAGAGGTTCCACCAGCAGGAAGACTGGCCCTTGAGTGGCCAGTCAAGGGCCAGATTCCACCAGCAAGACAGGCCGTCGCCGGGCTCCGGGGAGGGTAAGTGAGAGGGCAAAGAAACGATAATTAGAAATCCTGCGAGAGACACGAAGCAAGACACGAAAGAAAAAAACCGATCAACAAAGGTAACAGCTGAATGATATAATTTAACATGTGAAAAATCTGGGTATTACACCCAGATGAAATGTCATGTTTTTATGATGTAAGGTGATGTGTGTGTTGTTGATGTGTGTGTTTTTGATGTGTTTTGTTTGATGTTGATGTGTGTGTTGTTTTTATCTTGATGTGTGTTGTGTCTTGGGAGTGCGTCTTGTCACCCAAGATTAACGACTTGTAATTTCCCACGGAAGCAACCCCCCACAGCCGTTGATTGACTCCTAAGGTATCTGTTTACGGCTAGGTGAACAGCGGCATTAGGTGTAAAGAAACGTGTCCCCAACCATTTTTGACGTATGGGCACGTCGGTCGGCCGAGCGGACAGCACACTGGACTCGTGATCCTGTAATCCTGGGTTCGATCCCGGGCGCCGGCGAGAAACAATTGACAGAGTTTCTTTCACCCTATGCCCCTGTTTTCTAGCAGTAAAATAGATACCTGGGTGTTAGTCAGCTGTCACGGGCTGCTTCCTGGGGGTGGAGGCCTGGTCTAGGACCGGGCCGCGGGGACACTAAAGCCCCAAAATCATCTCAAGATAACCTCAACATAACGTTACAATGAAATTTAAATCAATATGTCGAGACCCCGAGCGAACTAACAACCATGGCTCAGGTTATGGTGTGAATGGTGGCGTTCTGCCGGTGTTATGGTGGTATTGTGTACAGTTATGGTGGTATTGAGCACTGTTATGGTGGTATTGTGCACTGTTATGGTGGTATTGTGCACAGTTATGGTGGTATTGAGCACTGTTATGGTGGTATTGTGCACTGTTATGGTGGTATTGAGCACTGTTATGGTGGTATTGTGCACTGTTATGGTGGTATTGAGCACTGTTATGGTGGTATTGTGTACAGTTATGGTGGTATTGTGCACTGTTATGGTGGTATTGTGCACTGTTATGGTGGTATTGAGCACTGTTATGGTGGTATTGTGCACTGTTATGGTGGTATTGTGCACTGTTATGGTGGTATTGTGCACTGTTATGGTGGTATTGTGCACTGTTATGGTGGTATTGTGCACTGTTATGGTGGTATTGTGCACTGTTATGGTGGTATTGTGTACAGTTATGGTGGTATTGAGCACTGTTATGGTGGTATTGTGCACTGTTATGGTGGTATTGTGCACTGTTATGGTGGTATTGTGCACTGTTATGGTGGTATTGTGTACAGTTATGGTGGTATTGAGCACTGTTATGGTGGTATTGTGCACTGTTTTGGTGGTATTGTGCACTGTTATGGTGGTATTGAGCACTGTTATGGTGGTATTGTGCACTGTTATGGTGGTATTGTGCGCTGTTATGGTGGTATTGTGCACTGTTATGGTGGTATTGTGCACTGCTATGGTGGTATTGTGCACTGTTATTGTGGTATTGTGCACTGTTATGGTGGTATTGAGCACTGTTATGGTGGTATTGGGCACTGTTATGGTGGTATTGTGCACTGTTATGGTATTGGGCACTGTTATGGTGGTATTGTGCACTGTTATGGTGGTATTGTGCACTGTTATGGTGGTATTGTGCACTGTTATGGTGGTATTGTGCACTGTTATGGTGGTATTGTGCACTGTTATGGTGGTATTGTGCACTGTTATGGTGGTATTGTGCACTGTTATGGTGGTATTGAGCACTGTTATGGTGGTATTGAGCACTGTTATGGTGGTATTGTGCACAGTTATTGTGGTATTGAGCACTGTTATGGTGGTATTGTGCACTGTTATGGTGGTATTGTGCACTGTTATGGTGGTATTGTGTACAGTTATGGTGGTATTGTGCACTGTTATGGTGGTATTGTGCACTGTTATGGTGGTATTGTGCACTGTTATGGTGGTATTGAGCACTGTTATGGTGGTATTGTGCACTGTTATGGTGGTATTGTGCGCTGGTATGGTTGTATTGTGTACTGTTATGGTGGTATTGAGCTCTGTTATGGTGGTATTGAGCACTGTTATTGTGGTATTGTGTACAGTTATGGTGGTATTGTGCACTGTTATGGTGGCATTGTGCGCTGTTATGGTGGTATTGTGTACTGTTATGGTGGTATTGAGCACTGTTATGGTGGTATTGAGCACTGTTATGGTGGTATTGTGCACTGTTATGGTGGTATTGTGCACTGTTATGGTGGTATTGTGCACTGTTATGGTGGTATTGTGTGCAGTTATGGTGGTATTGAGCACTGTTATGGTGGTATTGTGCACAGTTATGGTGGTATTGTGCACAGTTATGGTGGTATTGTGCACAGTTATGGTGGTATTGTGTACAGTTATGGTGGTATTGTGTACAGTTATGGTGGTATTGAGCACTGTTATGGTGGTATTGTGCACTGTTATGGTAGTATTTTGCGCTGTTATGGTTCCGGAGATCAACGGCCCAGTGGCCCGGTCTCCGACCAGGCCACCTGGTTACTGGACTGGTCGACCAGGCTGAGGAACGCGGCTGTTCGCAACCTGACGTATGATTCACAGCCTGCTTGATTGGCACTGGCAGTTGCATTCAATAATTTTTTTTCTTCTTCACCAGACCGTTTCCTTCCAGTCTGATGCCTTTTTGTTTTCAACTCCCTTATTCCCGTTCCACCTGCCTTTACAGAAAACCAGGAATGTATCAGCTTCTCTTCCAATAACCCATATCACCAGCTGCCACCCTTCCCATTCTCTGAATACTTCCCTCCCTCTTATAAATTCCCTTTGTGTGCCGCTATGTCTCCTTACCCCACTGTAGAGGTCAGAAATAGCCTAAGCTACTCTATCCTTTTGAGACGTATCTTATTGTCTCAATAACCGTAGTTGAGGTGGATCTTGGACACCCTAAGTCTCCTCTTTAATTCTATTCGTTCCTCGTTATCCTTCACCCATCTACCCCTACGCCAGCTACTCCCACCTGACTGTCAAGCGGAAGCACCAGAAGCCCTCCCCTCCCTCTTCCCCTTTCTCTCCCTTCCAGCACCGTAAAAGACCCTCCCCTTCCTCCTGCTCTCGGCCTATAGATATTCAATGTAGCTCCCTACTTTTAACTTTCACCCTAATCCACCCTCCTGCCTCTAACCCACCTTCCTACCTTAAACTCTTTTCCTGCATGGCCCACCCTCTTGCTATGGCCTATCCTCTTGCTATGGCCTATCCTCTTGCTCTAAATTCCCCCCCCCCTCCCCCTGCTACCCCACTCTCCATATTTTTCCCTCCTCACTACCCTCTCAACCATATATCTCCTCCTCGTGGCTGTAACTAGGTTTTCCCTTTCATACATGTATTTTCTCTCCCTCTATAGTGTGTGTGTGTGTGTTTACTAGTTGTGTTTTTGCGGGGGTTGAGCTTTGCTCTTTCGGCCCGCCTCTCAACTGTCAATCAACTGTTTACTAACTACTTTTTTTTTTTTTTTTTTTTTTTTATTCCCACACCACACACACACACACACACACACCCCAGGAAGCAGCCCGTGACAGCTGACTAACTCCCAGGTACCTATTTACTGGTAGGTAACAGGGGCACTTAGGGTGAAAGAAACTTTGCCCATTTGTTTCTGCCTCGTGCGGGAATCGAACCCGCGTCACAGAATTACGAGTCCTGCGCGCTATCCACCAGGCTACGAGGCCCCTGTTGTGTGTGTGTGTGTGTGTGTGTGTGTGTGTGTGTGTGTGTGTGTGTGTGTGTGTGTGTGTGTGTGTGTGTGTGTGTGTGTGTGTGTGTGTGTGTGTGTGTGTGTGTGTGTGTGTGTGTGTGTGTGTGGGTGTGTGTGTGTATGTGTGTGTGTGTGTGGGTGTGTGTGTGTATGTGTGTGTGTGTGTGTGTGTGTGTGTGTGTGTGTGTGTGTGTGTGTGTGTGTAATTACCTAAGTGTTACCTAAGTGCTACCTAAGTGTAGTTACAAGATAAGAGCTACGCTCGTGATGTCCCGTCTTCCCAGCACTCTTTGTCATATAACGCTTTGAAACTACTGACGGTCTTGGCCTCCACCACCTTCTCACCTAACTTGTTCCAGCCGTCTACCACTCTGGTTACAAAAGTGAATTTTCTTATATTTCTTCGGCATCTGTGTTTAGCTAGTTTATATCTATGACCTCTTGTTCTTAAAACTCCAGGTCTCAGGAAATCTTCCCTATCGATTTTATCAATTCCTGTTATTATTTTGTATGTAGTGATCATATCACCTCTTTTTCTTCTGTCTTCCAGTTTTGGCATATTTAATGCCTCTAACCTCTCTTCGTAGCTCTTGCCCTTCGGTTCTGGGAGCCACTTAGTAGCATGTCTTTGCACCTTTTCCAGTTTGTTGATGTGCTTCTTAAGATATGGGCACCACACAACCGCTGCATATTCTTGCTTTGGCCTAACAAAAGTCGTGCATAATTTCTTTAGTATATCGCCATCCATGTATTTAAAAGAAATTCTGAAGTTAGAAAGTGCGGCATAGGCTCCTCGCACAATATTCTTTATGTGGTCCTCAGGTGATAGTTTTCTATCTAGAACCACCCCTAGATCCCTTTCTTTATCAGAATTCTTTAAAGATTTCTTACATAATATATAGATTGTGTGGGGTTTATGTTCTCCTATTCCACATTCCATAACATGGCATTTATTAACATTAAATTCCATTTGCCAAGTGGTGCTCCATATACTTATTTTGTCCAGGTCTTCTTGAAGGGCATGACAATCATCTAAGTTTCTTATCCTTCCTATTATCTTAGCATCATCAGCAAACATGTTCATATAATTCTGTATACCAACTGGTATACCAATTTATGTAGACAATAAACATCACTGCTGCAAGAATTGAACCCTTTGGTACTCCACTTGTGACATTTCTCCAGTCCGATACATTGCCTCTGATAACTGCCCTCATTTTTCTATCAGTCAGAAATTTTTTGATCTATGTTAGAAGCGTACCTGTCACCCCTCCAATATTTTCCAGTTTCCAGAACAACCTCTTATGTAGAACTCTGTCAAAAGCCTTTTTTAGGTCCAGATAGATGCAGTCAACCCAACCATCTCTTTCCTGTAATATCTCTGATGCTCGATCATAGAAACTGAGTAAATTCGATACACAGGATCTTCCAGATCGAAAACCATACTGTCTGTCTGATATTATATCATTTCTCTCCAGGTGTTCTACCCATTTAGTTTAATATTTTTTCCAATATTTTGACTATTACACTTATCAATGATACCGGTCTATAATTAAGGGGGTCTTCACTGCTTCCACTTTTGTAGATTTGAACTATGTTAGCCTTTTTCCACACATCAGCTACAACTCCTGTAAACAGGGATGCCTGAAAAATCAGTTGAAGAGGAATGCTGAGCTCAGGTGCACATTCTCTCAGAACCCATGGTGAAACTCCATCTGGACCAACTGCCTTGTTCCTATTTAGCTCCTTGAGCATTTTTTCCACTTCGTCTCTAGACCCCTCTATGTGCTCTATGTTGTTCTCTGGAATTCTTATTGTATCTGGTTCTTTGAAGATTTAATTTTGTACAAATACACTTTGGAACTTTTCGTTTAATGTTTCACACATTTCCTTTTCATTTTCCGTGAATCTATTTCCCATTTTCAACCTCTGTATATCATCCTTTACCTGCAATTTGTTGTTTATGAATGTATAGAATAGACCTGGTTCTGTTTTACATTTGTCTGCAATCCCTTTTTCAAAATTTCTTTCTACCTCTCTCCTCACTGCCGTGTAGTTGTTTCTCGCATCTTTGTATCGCTGGTATGTTTGGGGGTTTGGCCTCTTCCTGTATTGATTCCATTTTTGTGTCTTTTGGTCTCTGGCCCTCTCGCACTTTCTGTTGAACCAATCCTGTTTCCTAGTTCTGCTACCTGTTTTGGTATAAATTTGTTGGTGCCTTTATCATATATTTCACAAAACTTGACATACATCTCATTCACTTCCTTGCCTAGCAACAAGTCTGTCCAATTATACCCACTAAAAAAATTTCTAAGGTTGCCATAATGTCCTCTCCTAAAGTCAGGTTTTTCAGTTGCATCAACCTTCATATTTCCTTCCAGATTATAACGCATTGCATACTTTATTCCCAAAAAGACATGGTCACTTTTACCCAAGGGAGGAAGGTACTGAATGTCAAATATTTCTTCCTCCTTCCTGGTAAATATCAAATCTAGCATGGAGGGAACGTCCCCTTCCCTCATCCTCGTAGCTTGTCTAACATGTTGATACAAGAATGTTTCCAGGGTGAGGTCTACAAATTTACAGGTCCAGAAATCTTCTGTTTTAGTTTCATATGCTTCCCAGTCTATGGCTTTCAAGTTGAAGTCGCAGACTATCAACAGTCGTGAACTATCGTTATCCGCTCTCGCTATGATCTCTCTCATTATTGTTATAAGACCTTCTCTTTTACTGTCTAGCTCCTCCTTTGACCATGTGCTGCTTAGTGGTGGACTGTATGCATTTATGATCATTAGTTTATCATCCTCATGGCAGATCTCTAGTGCTATATGCACTATCTTCTCATATGCGAAATCAAAAGCAAAAACCACTGCCAGTATTGGACCTATTCGTACAATTGAAGGTTCATACATGGAGGATGACAAAGAAGTTAGTGAAATCCTAAAAAAGCAGTATGAGGACATGTTTAGCACTCCAATAAACAACATGAAAGTGGAAGATCCAGACAATTTCTTTATGCAGGATATTCAAACCCCTGTAAATATAACTGATATCGACACGAGCGCACTAAATTTTGAAAGAGAAATTTAAAACATGCCCATGCACTCGGCCCCAGGTCCAGACTCATGGAATTCAATATTTATAAAGAAATGCAAAGTGCCAGTAGCACAGGCACTCAGTACAGTGTGGAGGAAGAGCTTGGACACGGGGGAGATACCAGATGCACTTAAAGTAGCAGACATAGCCCCTCTACACAAGGGAGGGAGCAAAGCATTGGCAAAGAATTATAGACCAGTTGCACTAACATCGCACATCATAAAAGTATTTGAGAGAGTGATTAGGAGTCAGGTCACCAATTTCATGGAGACCAATGACCTTCACAACCCAGGCCAACATGGATTTCGAGCGGGAAGATCGTGCCTCTCACAGCTACTTGAGCACTACGACAAAGTCACTGAGGCATTAGAAGAAAAACAGAATGCTGATGTGATATACACGGACTTCGCAAAGGCTTTCGATAAATGTGACCATGGCGTGAAAGCACACAAAATGAAGTCAATGGGAATAACCGGTAAAGTAGGACGCTGGATACTCAGTTTTCTGTCAAACAGGACTCAGCGAGCAACGGTCAACCATATAAAATCTAGTCCAAGTGCAGTTAAAAGCTCTGTACCTCAGGGTACAGCCCTTGCTCCGCTGCTTTTCCTTATTCTCATATCAGATATAGACAAAAATACGAGTCACAGCTTCGTATCATCCTTTGCAGATGACACAAAAATCAGTATGAAAATTACCTCGGATGAGGACATTGAAAAACTTCAAGCTGATATTAATAAAGTTTTCGACTGGGCATCAGAAAATAACATGATGTTTAACAGTGATAAATTCCAGGTACTCAGGTACGGTAAAAATGAGGACCTTAAACATAATACAGACTACAAAATACAATCAAATGTACCCATAGTAGGAAAACAGCATGTAAAGGATTTGGGAATAATAATGTCTGATGACCTAACGTTTAAGGAGCATAACCAAGCAAATATTGCGACAGCCAGAAAAATGATAGGATGGATTACGAGAACTTTCAAATCCAGGGATCCCATCACAATAGTTGTACTCTTCAAGTCACTTGTGTTGTCCCGTCTTGAGTACTGTTCAGTACTCACTTCCCCCTTCAGAGCAGGAGAGATTGCTGAAATAGAGGGAATACAGAGAACATATACGGCACGCATAGATGCAATAAAGCACCTAAATTATGGGATCGTCTCAAAGCCCTACAAATGTACTCACTAGAAAGAAGACGAGAGAGATATCAAATAATATACACCTGGAAGATACTGGAGGGCCAAGTACCAAATCTACACAGTAAAATAACAACGTACTGGAGTAAACGATATGGAAGAAAATGTAGAATAGAACCAGTGAAGAGCAGAGGTGCCATAGGCACAATCAGAGAACACTGTATAAACATCAGAGGTCCGCGGTTGTTCAACGTCCTCCCAGCAAGCATAAGAAATATTGCCGGAACAACCGTGGACATTTTCAAGAGGAAACTAGATTTATTCCTCCAAGGAGTGCCGGACCAACCGGGCTGTGGTGGGTATGTGGGCCTGCGGGTCGCTCCAAGCAACAGCCTGGTGGACCAAACTCTCACAAGTCAAGCCTGGCCTCGGGCCGGGCTTGGGGAGTAGAAGAACTCTCAGAACCCCATCAACCAGGTATCAACCAGGTAGGGGTAGGAAGCAGGAGGCCAGATACAAGGTATCGCTTGGGAGATGAAATACTTCAAGAGTCAGAGAGAGAGAAAGACCAGGGGGTTGATATCACGCCAGACCTGTCCCCTGAAGCTCATATCAAGAGGATAACATCAGCAGCATATGCCAGGTTGGCTAACATAAGAACGGCCTTTAGAAACTTGTGTAAGGGATCTTTCAGAACATTATATACCACATATGTCAGACCAATCCTGGAGTATGCGGCTCCAGCATGGAGTCCATATCTAGTCAAGCATAAGACTAAACTGGAAAGGTTCAAAGGTTTACCACCAGACTAGTACCCGAGCTGAGAGGTATGAGCTACGAGGAGAGACTGCGGGAATTGAACCTCACTTCGTTGGAAGACAGAAGAGTTAGAGGGGACATGATCACCACATTCAAGATTCTCAAGGGAATCGACAGGGTTGATAAAGACAGGCTATTTAACACAAGGGGCACACGCACTAGGGGACACAGGTGGAAACTGAGTGCCCAAATGAGCCACAGAGATATTAGAAAGAACTTTTTTAGTGTCAGAGTGGTTGACAAATGGAATGCATTAGGAAGCAATGTGGTGGAGGCTGACTCCATACACAGTTTCAAGTGTAGATATGATAGAGCCCAATAGGATCAGAAACCTGTACACCTGTTGATTGACGGTTGAGAGGCGGGACCAAAGAGCCAGAGCTCAACCCCCACAAGCACAACTAGGTGAGTACACACACACACACACACACACACACACACACACACACACACACACACACATCCACCGTTTAACACAAAGACTGAACAAACCCTACCTTAGAATGAGACTATTATTTCAAAATACCTCACACAGACTGCAACAAAAGGCTCTTACACGAAAATTTACCCAAAAATTTAATATTCTCTTAATTCTCCGATTTACGTAATTTACATACTGCCATATATAAATCATGTAAATATTACTTCAAATATTCTCCAATTTAGCATCAATATTAACCCCATCTTTTCAACTAATAGCACGCATTTGTCACGTTATAGAAACTAGCGTTACACATACAACATACAATGGAAAGTAATGGCTCTCAATTTTCAACATTTTCTATCTATCGGACTCGATAGGTTAGGTGGGTTGTTTGAGTTCTTACGTTTCTGGTTAGGTTAGGTAAGGTTAGATGACCAGCCCGCACACCAGAAGATGAAGAGACGACGACGCTTCGGTCCGTCGTGGACCATTATCAAGTCGATTGTGATGGGAGCAAGTTTGTTGTTGTTTTAGATTTAGCTACTCAGAAAAAATGTCCATGAAGTACAGGCAATAGAGAGCCCGTAACGAGGGTGCGGGGGAAGCACAGGCACCAAGTAAGGTAAGAGTGAGGTGAGGAGCAGGTAGGAGGTGGTAATTCCTAGAAGGTAAAATCAAGGCAAAAGGCAAGAACAAGAAACAAGATTCGGATGGGATGAGTGTAATAATGGGGTGACGGAAGAATGGGAACATAAGAATAAGAGGAGAAAGAAAAAACAAGAGAAAAAGGGAGAGACGAGGCTTATGTCAGATCACGTTTGGTAGAAAGGTTAGAGCATTTGAGTACTGTGAAAGTGAAGTGTCAACAGCAACACAGTCGGGACTGAGTTTCATGTTGGGCAGGTTGTATATCAGAGCCGAGTCGACAAGACGGCGTCTGTGAAGAGTACAGAGGCAGGAAAGATTATTTTAGAAGAAGACCAATCAATACGATGACTAAAATCCCTAACATGACAGAAGAGAGCATTGTTAGTGTCTGCAGACTTAACTCTTCTTTTGTGTTCCTTAAGTCTGTCATTAATTGCACGGCCAGTTTTCGCACAGTATTGGAGAGGACAAGACGAACAGGAAATAGAGTAGACACCAGCAGCATTAGAAGCAGCAGGAGCTGTGTGTACTAGATTGGTACGTAGTGTTAGTTTGTCAAAAGGCGAGCTTTATGTCAAGAGGACGATGGGTATTAGCGATAATTTTGAGTTCCGATACGAAGGGAAGGCAGAGCACAGTGCTAATAGTGTTGGAAGCAGGTTTGGGTTGAAAGAAATTTCATTTAGCTTGAGAATATACACAGGTGATAATATGTAAAAGATAACCAAGACGAGAGAATGATTTGTATATAAAGGAAATTTCAGAATACAGAAACTGAGGATCGCTGATGCGTAGAGCGCGGAGGAAGAGAGAGATCATGATACTTTTCTCAACAGAAGGCGGATGGTAGGAAAAGAAGAAATTATACATGCCACTATGTATGTGTTTGTGAACATGAACGTCAAGAAAAGGAAGGTGGGAATTAGATTCCCATTCATCTTTTAAATGGATAGAAGGAGTCAGTGTGTTAAGAGAGGAGAGGGAAGACTAGAAAAGATCATGATGCCATAAAGCAAAAATGTCATCAACATAGCGAAGCCAGAGAGAGGGACCAGTATCAATTGTGGGAAGAAGAAGAACAATTTTGAAATATTCCATGTAGAGATTGGCAAGAACAGGGAAGAGAGCCATAGCCATACCAAAAGTTTGAGAGACGTATTTTCCGTTGAAAGAGAAAGAGTTTAGAGTCAACACAGAGTCTGATGAGTTCGAGGAAAACGTCAGTGGGAAGCTGGAGATTAAAGAAAGCCCTCAGTCACCTTAAGACGAAAGAAAGAGAGAACGTCATCAAGGGGAACATTAGTAAACAGAGTCGACACCAAGACATCTTACAGAAGGGCTGCAGGTGTAGTCTTTCTATGAAGTCCTAAGAATGACGAAAGTTAGCAGGAGAGAAAACTGAGGTTTCATTTTTGACAGAGTGGC
>NC_091170.1:8424233-8499233 GCF_040958095.1 Procambarus clarkii
TGTATGGATTTGTTCACTATTATTATTATTGCTGTTTTTAGAGTTTTTACCCAATTTTCCTTATTTTTTCCTCCTCCATGTCATTCAGTTTTCCTCCCAGTATCTCGCGAAATCCTATGGTATTCGCTTGAAACTTTGAATAGCGTTAAGTGAACGAAAAAAAAGAATTGAAAGCCATTAAAAATGAGCAGCAATATACCCACTCCCGCTATCATCACCATAACCCTCACCATCATCAATAACTTGATAAAGGCTTATTGTACAGACATTAAAATGACACTATTGTTGGTCAGATCATAGACCTAATGGCAAAAAAATCTATTTACTATGTGTTTGATATATTTGTATTTGATGATATGGAGAGATATACTGTATAATACTGTATATATATCTAAATCGTGTGATATCAAAACATACACTAATGATCCCTGAAGGGATTCGACCCAGGGTCACTAGTGTGTCAATCACTAGCAAACTCGGTACCATACCTACTCTGCCAATCCTTGACGGATTATTAGACTATTCTTTGTACAAAATTGATTCATGGGGACCATTCCAGTTATAAAGAACGGTAGAATGGAACGGGCTAGGAAACCTCCCTCTATATTATATAACTGAAACCTCATCTTGCCTATATACTGGGTTTTTTGGAGCTTACAGTCCCCAAGAGGGCATTTAATGGCATAGACGACGTTAGTCTCTTTTAAAGCGTTCTGTTTTGTGTCTGGAGAGTTTCTCATGAGTAGGCTGGCCGTTTTTCTGGTTTTATAGTAAATCGTCAGTTGTATCCTCTGATTTTTGTCTGTAGGGATAACGTTTCTATTAATAATATCTTTCAGGACCCTTTCCTCCGTTTTATGAGCTGTGGAAAAGAAGTTCCTGTAAAATAGTCTAATAGGGGGTATAGGTGTTGTGTTAGTTGTCTCTTCAGAGGTTGCATGGCTTTTCACTTTCCTTCTTATGATGTCTTCGACGAAACCATTGGAGAAGCCGTTATTGACTAGGACCTGCCTTACTCTGCAGAGTTCTTCGTCGACTTGCTTCCATTCTGAGCTGTGGCTGAGAGCATGGTCGTCATATGCGTTAACAACACTCCTCTTGTACTTGTCTGGGCAGTGTATGGGGCAAGTAACAAAGTAAGTAGACTAACAGATGTTGTCACAGCTCATATAAGACTTGGCTACAAGTATCTCTGGCAGTTCTGCTTGTATTGGGATCTAGATGAAGTAAAGTGTAAAGTGTGTGGACAAAGACAGGGACACACACTCGAACACTATATCTTGGATTGTAGTAAAATTGAGCCATTTAGAGATAAATCTAAGCTCACTCTGTAAGATATGGCAACCTATCTTATTACCATCTTCTTCTTGAGATGATTTCGGGGCTTTAGTATCCCCGCGGCCCGGTCCTCGACCAAGCCTCCACCCCCAGGAAGCAGCCCGTGACAGCTGACTAACACCCAGGTACCTATTTTACTGCTAGGTAACAGGGGCATTCAGGGTGAAAGAAACTTTGCCCATTTGTTTCTGCCTCGTGCGGGAATCGAACCCGCGCCACAGAATTACGAGTCCTGCGCGCTATCCACCAGGCTACGAGGATAAATTACCTGAAATCCTTGCACTGTATCCATATTTCGCTTCCAGTAGATAAACGACATATGAGATGAAGAAATAAATAGTGTATTGTGAAGACTAATAATAAACAGAAGCTATCCTATGACTCTCTCCATTGGTCAAACTTTTATGTATTAGCGATAAGACCTACCATTAATGTATAATGGCTTTCTGTAAATGTATAGCTCTTGAAATAGCACTTTCTCTGTAACTAACTGACATTGTAACTATAAGGTGTGAAGGATAGATGAAATTGTTTATGTAATAATCTAAGATGAGGTCTGATAAAGACCTTTTGTGCCCTCTGTAATGTTTTTTGCGCTACCGCTCACAGGATGGGTATGGGGTGCACAATAAACTAGTTTCCTCCGGCGGCAACAATCAAATAGACAAATACAAATGCTCATACTGGGCAAGATTTTTTGGCATTTAATAATTTTTTGTTAATAAGAAATAATAATACAATTTAGTACAAAATGTGATTTTTTTTTTCTTTTATCTAATCGCATTTGAGTGGCCGATACCAGTATTTTTACTCAGTCAATTGAACGACCGATCTATTGTTGATCGATTGTTCAATAAATGCGCTCAGTCGGGAGGGGGTTAGTAATTTTGTTGTTGTTTGTTGACAGCGCCTCTGGTGGCCGTATACGCAGTGAGAGGGCAGACAGCCCGCCTGCCCTGTAACTTAACAACCGCTCCTGAAGACCCCGTGATTGTAGTCCTTTGGTACAAGAACGGCACCAAGATTCCAGTCTATAGGTGAGATCCTTTATATATATATATATATATATATATATATATATATATATATATATATATATATATATATATATATATATATTTATATATATATATATATATATATATATATATATATATATATATATATATATATATATATATATATATATATATATATATATATATATATATCCAATTACCCGCCTTTTTTATTTGTGTTTTCGTTTTCGATTTGGATTTTTCTTTCTATCTACATTTACTATTTGTTATTTGCTGAAGACCTCAAGTTTGCAGGTGTGAAATATTTTTTCTATATATATTCCCTTGAGTCTATTTTGTTACCACTTTTTAGTTTTCAAGATTTTGTTATGCCTTTTTTTTAATATTGTTGTATCTTTTTAAGTAATTAATGTTTATCATTCATTTTTTTCCATCTCTCAATGTTTTTTGCATAAGAAGCATGGGAAATTGACTATGTAAGGCTGGAATGCGAATTGGCAAAAGATGATTTTTTTTCTTTCTCACATGTGTGCCATTAAATTTATTTGTTCCAAATATATTTGGGGAAGCAATACATTTGTTTGACCGAGTTAAACTATTTTTTCTCCTGACATAGTTTTAAAATCGTTAACAATCTTTCAACACTAACTCCCTCCACATGGTTACTGGTTCAACTCTTCAGGTAAAAGTCTCTTCTACACGGGTTACAAACACAAGCTGTCATCTCCACGCAGGCTACATGTACAAGTAGTAACAAAGCTACATTTACAAGCACAAGTCATCAGTTACAAGGAGTAGCCAACCCCTTATTCCCTTATCCCAAAAGAATTACGTACATTTCCCTTCAATAGATAGTGATACTTGGACGAATTTCACTCATATCAAAAAATAAATCATAAGGTCCCACAATACACAGAAATCACAATAACGTGATGCATCAAATCCTCGTCACAGCCCTTGTGGATTGGTTCATAAGGTCCCACAAATTCCTCAAACCGCATACATTCATACACGATACCCACTTAGATTTTGAGATGCTACATGTGGTCTTGATAGATTTTTGGCGCGATGCATATGCAGTTGACAATGTAATTTCCTCTTCCCCTCGATGATGGATAAGACAGTGGTCACGCTGTTATAAAGTGGAAGTTCAGCTGCATTCCACGATGTTGTAAAGTGGAAGATCAGCTGCATTCCACGATGTTATAAAGTGGAAGTTCTGCTGTATTCCACGCTGTTATATAGTGGAATTTCAGCTGGATTCCACGATGCTATAAAGTTTCGAATGTTCAGCTGCATTCCATGCTGTTATAAAGTGGAAGTTCAGCTGCATTCCATGCTGTTATAAAGTGGAAGTTCAGCTGCAATCTACGCTGTTACAAAGTGGAAGTTCAGCTGCATTCCACGACGTTATAAAGTGGAAATTCAGCTGCATTCCATGATGTTATGAAGCTGAAGTCAAATGTTGTGCTGACAATAATATTTTTCATGAGCTTCAATAAGATTTCAATAAGATTTTTTTTTACCAATAAGCTATGATGAAATTCTTCTTCTGATGTTCAAGTTGGTGGATAAGTCAAAGCATCAGTAACATTGCTATTGCCTCTCCTCAGATCACATACACACACACATGTTTTCAGGACATGTTTCGATGTTTCAGGGCGGTTTGAAGCTGCCTATAACTTGTCACTGGTTGTGGAGCTGGGCTGCGGTTGTTACTCAAGCGTCGAATGTAATGAAATTCCTTTTTTCTCTGGGTGGAATCTTTGGCTCCCCGGTGAATGATAGATAATTTAAGCAGCCTTGATAATTCATATATTTTAGACGATACGTCTTACCACTCGTCTTAATTCCCTCGTGTCTTGAGAGGGCAGCTAAATGTCAACCCAGGCATACACACCCTGTGTATGGTTCTCACAAGGGTAGATGGCTCGTGTATAACTCTCACAGGGTTGTAGGAAATAGGTGACTGGCGGAGAGAGAGAGGCTAGTGCTCTGGTAAGATCCTGAGCAGTCCATCTCTGTTGCAAGACTTATGGGAGAGGGGCGTCGAGGAGGAGGGGGAGGAAGAGGGGAAGGAGTGGGTGAACTACGCCAGGATGGTGGAGAGGGGAAGCGTTACTGGGATATAAAGGGGAAGCAGTTGATGGGGGGGGGGGACGGGCACTGTCTCTGAGGGGCATCGAGCCAATATGACTATACAGCACTGGGAGGGGATCTGGATAAGGATTAAGGATGTGACTGGGGTAAGGCATGGTGCCCAATCACTTGCGGACGGTCGGGGATTGAACGCTGACCTGCATGAAGCTAGACCGTCCAGACCAAGTATTTGGACAATCCCTAACCGTCCAAAAGTGGTTGGGCACCATTCCTTCCGCTCCCCATCCTATCCCAAATCCTTATCCCCGATCCTTTCCAAGTGCTTTATAGTCGTAATAGCTTGGCGCTTTCTCTAACAGTTCCCTTACCTTCCTTTCCGCTGATTGTTTAGCACTACTCAAGCTTTCGACTGTAATCTTGTCCCAAAGAAAATTGAAGGAGTTCTTGTGCTGTTTTTTTCCAAACCTTAATCACAACCAAGTACACAGTCAGAACATAGTGTCCATGATTCAAAATTTATTAACATTCACCTCAATACCAGGGGAAAACTAACGTTTGTATTTAATGCCTGGCCAATCAAGGAATATTTCTGGTTTATTATGTCCGGCGTATCGTAGACCAGTCCCAAAATTCTTAGGCCAAATACCAATTAATGATTACACAAATTGAAGTCAGTTTTTTTCACGAGGGAAATATAAAAACATGGGTGCAATGATCTATATATCATTCACCATAAACAAAAATATATAATAATTTTACTTAAACTAAAAACGTTGATTTTCAATGATATATTTTTTCTTGTTGTAAATTATGTGCCTTAAATTTGGAAAAAAAAAGAAAAAATACATTAAAACAAAACTCATTGAGCGTTACAAAAACGAGCGAGATGCTCGTGGGCTCGAACTCTTGACTGTGAGACCGCGGTGGACTCTCCCACACCTGAACTACTTCGCCTCCTGCTTAATCCTGCATGGACACTGATTATATCCTGCACAAAGACTTAGATTTTGGTTGCCGGAAATAAATCACGCGCGCGCGCTTGTGTGTGTGTACTCACCTAGTTATGTTTGCGGGGGTTGAGCTCTAGCTCTTTGGTCCGGCCTCTCAACTGTCAATCAACTGGTGTACAGATTCCTGAGCCTATGGGCTCTATCATATCTACATTTGAAATTGTGTATGGAGTCAGCCTCCACCACAACATTACTTAATGCATTCCATTTGTTAACTACCCTGACACTGAAAAAAAATTCTAATGTCTCTGTCGCTCATTTGGGTACTAAGTTTCCACCTGTGTCCTCTTGTTCGTGTTCCACCCGTGCTAAAGAGTTTGTCATTGTTCACCCTGTCAATTCCCCTGAGAATTTTGTAGGTGGTTATCATGTCTCCCCTTACTCTTCTGTTTTCCAGGGATGTGAGGTTCAGCTCCCTTAGCCTTTCCTCGTAGCTCATACCTCTCAGTTCCAGGACCAGTCTGGTGGCATACCTCTGAATCTTCTTTAACTTCGTATTGTGTTCAACTAGGTATGGACTCCAGGCTGGAGCTGCATACTCCAGGATTGGTCTTACATAAGTGGTATACAGGGTCCTGAAAGATTCCTTACACAAGTTTCTAAAGGCAGTTCTTATATTAGCCAGTCTAGCATATGCCGCTGAGGATATCCTTTTGATGTGGGCCTCTGGGGACAGGTTCGGTGTGATATCAACCCTCAGATCTTTCTTTCTATTTGACTCTTGCAGGATATCACCTCCCAGATGATACCTTGTATTCAGCCTTCTGCTCCCTTCGCCTAATTTTATTACTTTGCACTTTCCTGAATAGAACTTCAGTAGCCATTTTCTAGTCCATTCCAACAGTTTGTCCAGGGCATCCTGTAGTCTCAGTCTATCTTCATCTATTTTGATTCTTCTCATATTTTTTGCATCATGTGTGTGTGTGTGTGTGTGTGTGTGTGTGTGTGTGGGTGTGTGTGTGTGTGTGTGTGTTTAATAGTTGTTTACTAGTTGTGTTTTGCGGGGGTTGAGCTTTGCTCTTTCTGCCCTCCTCTCAACTGTCAATCAACTGTTTACTAACCACTTTTTTTTTTTTTTTTTTCCACACCACACACACACACACACCCCAGGAAGCAGCCCGTTACAGCTGACTAACTCCCAGGTACCTATTTACTGCTAGGTAACAGGGGCACTTAGGGTGAAAGAAACTTTGCCCATTTGTTTCTTCCTCGTGCGGGAATCGAACCCGCACCACAGAATTACGAGTCCTGCACGCTATCCACCAGGCTACGAGGCCCCTCGCTATCCACCAGGCTACGAGGCCCCTCGCTATCCACCAGGCTACGAGGCTCCCCTTCTGTGTGTGTGTGTGTGTGTGTGTGTGTGTGTGTGTGTGTGTGTGTGTGTGTGTGTGTGTGTGTGTGTACTCACCTATTTGTACTTACTTATTTGTGCTTGCAGGATCGAGCATTGACTCTTGGATCCCGCCTTTCTAGCTATCGGTTGTTTACAGCAATGACTCCTGTCATTGCTGCGTGTGTGTGTGTGTGTGTGTGTGTGTGTACTCACCTAGTTGTGTTTGCGGGGGTTGAGCTCTGGCTCTTTGGTCCCGCCTCTCAACCGTCAATCAACAGGTGTACAGATTCCTGAGCCTATTCCTGTGTGTGTGTGTGTGTGTGTGTGTGTGTGTGTGTGTGTGTGTGTGTGTGTGTGTGTTTGTGTGTGTACTCACCTAGTTGTACTCACCTAGTTGTGTCTGCAGGATCGAGCATTGACTCTTGGATCCCGCCTTTCGAGCATCGGTTGTTTACAGCAATGACTCCTGTCCCATTTCCCTATCATACCTGGTTTTAAAATTATGAATAGTATTTGCTTCCACAACCTGTTCCTGAAGTGCATTCCATTTTCCCACTACTCTCACGCTAAAAGAAAACTTCCTAACATCTCTGTGACTCATCTGAGTTTCAAGCTTCCATCCATGTCCCCTCGTTCTGTTACTATTCCATGTGAACATTTCGTCTATGTCCACTCTGTCAATCCCTCTGAGTATCTTATACGTTCCTATCATGGCCCCCCTCTCCCTTCTTATTTCTAGTGTCGTAAGGCACAGTTCCCTCAGGAGCTCCTCATACCCCATCCCTCGTAGCTCTGGGACGAGTCTCGTTGCAAACCTCTGAACCTTTTCCAGTTTCATTATATGCTTCTTCAGATGGGGACTCCATGATGAGGCGGCATACTCTAAGACTGGCCTCACGTAGGCAGTGTAAGGCGCCCTAAATGCCTCCTTACTTAGGTTTCTGAATGATGTTCTAACTTTTGCCAGTGTAGAGTACGCTGCTGTCGTTATCCTATTTATATGTGCCTCAGGAGATAGATTAGGTGTTACGTCCACCCCATGTCTCTTTCACGCGTCGTCACAGTTAGGCTGTTCCCCTTCATTGTGTACTGTCCCTTTGGTCTCCTATCTCCTAGTCCCATTTCCAAAACTTTACATTTGCTCGTGTTGAATTCCAGTAGCCATTTCTCTGACCATCTCAGCAACCTGTTCAGGTCCTCTTGGAGGATCCTGCAATCCTCATCTGTCACAACTCTTCTCATCAACTTTGCATCATCCGCAAACATCGACATGTAGGACTCTACGCCTGTAAACATGTCGTTAACATATACAAGAAATAGAATTGGTCCCAGCACCGATCCTTGTGGTACTCCACTTGTTACTGTTCGCCAGTCCGACTTCTCGCCCCTTACCGTAATTCTTTGGCTCCTTCCTGTTAGGTAGTTCCTTATCCATGCTAGGACCTTTCCCCCCACCCCCGCCTGCCTCTCGAGTTTGAACAGCAGTCTCATGTGCGGTACTGCATCAAAGGCTTTTTGGCAGTCCAGAAATATGCAGTCTGCCCAACCATCTCTGTCCTGTCTTATCCTTGTTATTTTATCATAGAATTCCAGAAGGTTTGTTAGGCACGATTTCCCTGTCCAGAACCCATGTTGATGTTTGTTCACAAATCTAATGTTCTCCAGGTGTGCAACCAGTCGTAGCCTAATTATTCTTTCCAGTATTTTACAGGGGATGCTTGTCAGTGATACAGGTCTATAGTTAAGTGCCTCCTCCCTATCACCTATCTTGAAGATCTTCACGACATTTGCCTTCTTCCAGCCACTGGGCAATTCTCCTGACATAGTGACTCATTAAAGATCATTGCCAGAGGCACGCTGAGGGCCTGTGCTGCTTCTTTTAGTATCCACGGTGATACTTTGTCTGGTCCAACTGCTTTAGTTGCATCTAGAGTTGTCAACTGTTTCATTACCTCCTCTGCTGTCACCTCTATATCTGATAGTCTTTCATCTAGGGTAACCCCTTCCAACAATGGGAGCTGCTCAGGCTCGGTAGTGAACACTCCATGGAAACTGGCATTCAGTGCCTCGCAGATTTCCTTGTCACTTTCAGTATATGCCCCCTCTGTCTTCCTTAGTCTTGTCACTTGGTCGTTCACCGACATTTTTCTTCTTATATGACTGTGTAGTAACTTAGGTTGTTTTTTCGCTTTGATTGCAATATCGTTCTCATAGTCCCTTTCCGATGTTCGTCTTATGTTAATGTAATCGTTCCTAGCTCTGTTGTATCTGATCTTGTTGTCCTCTGTCCTTTGTCTTCTGTACTTCCTCCACTCCCGCCTGCTGGCCATTTTTCTTCCTGACAATGTCTATTAAACCATGGGTTATTATATTCCTTCTTATTTTTCCCTTTACTGTTGGTATAAATCTCTCTTCGGCCTCCTGGCATTTCTGTATGACTAGGTCCATCATATCTTGGACTGTTTTTCCTCTAATTTCTTCCTCCCAATGCACTTCACCCAGATAGTCCCTTTTCCTCTTATAGTCCCCTTTCCTGTAGTCAACTCTCCTTTCCCAGATCTCTTGTCCCATGGTCATAAGTTTGAATTCCATCATATAGTCAAAGACTAGGACACAATGGTCACTGGCCCCTTGGTTTAGGTCTTCCATGATCAGCAGCTGTGTGTGTGTGTGTGTGTGTGTGTGTGTGTGTGTGTGTGTGTGTGTGTGTGTGTGTGTGTGTGTGTGTGTGTGTGTGTGTGTGTGTGTGTGTGTGTGTGTGTGTGTGTGTGTGTCTGTGTGTGTGTGTGTGTGTGTGTGTGTGTGTGTGTGTGTGTGTGTGTGTGTGTGTGTGTGTGTGTGTGTGTGTGTGTGTGTGTGTGTGTGTGTGTGTCTGTGTGTGTGTGTGTGTGTGTGTGTGTGTGTGTGTGTGTGTGTGTGTGTGTGTGTGTGTGTGTGTGTGTGTGTGTGTGTGTGTGTGTTTGTTTTGTGAAAGTACGTGTGTGTGTGTGCGTGTATGAATTGAAATGTTTTTGACATACAAGTTTGACTATAAATGTTCATTGTGACATTGTTAAGGCTCTTGAATCACATAATATGTTTGAAAGTAAATATTGTTGAATTTTAGTAAAAGAATGATAAAAAAATTAACACTCAGTAAACAAACACTCATTTAGTACAAGCAAATTCACATAAGTACACACACTAATGCCAATATGTGCACACAGATACTCACTAAGGCATATCTATACACAGATACATTGAACCCTATTGGTACATAGGTACTCACTTAGGACTATGTTTACACAGGAACACTGAGGCCTATGTATAAACTGGAAGACACTATAAGGCCTATGTATGAACATGTACACACTAAGACATATGAATACACAGGTACACTGAGGTATTCAAAACCACTAATAACACTACCGCCAACAGCCACTACCACCAACAACTCACAAACAACAACCATCAACCACTACTACCAACAACCAATACTTGGACAAAAAACAACAACCATTACCACCAACACCCAATAACCATTAACATCAACACCCAACAACCAGAGCTTCAACAAACAACCACTTCCAACAACCACAAATACCACCAACAACAACCATCAGCCACTACTACCAACAACTAATACCTGCACAAACATCCACCACCAACCACTACCATCAACAACAACCAAACAACCACAACCACCAACAAACAAAATTAACAACAACCACTGACACCAACAACCACTATCACCAACAACCACATTTACCAATAACAACCAACAACCACTACAACCACCATCAACCACTCTCACCAACAAACACTAACACCAACAACAACCACTAAGACCAACAACAACCAACAACCACAACTACCAACAACAGCCTTTACCACCAAAAACCACAACCACCATCAATCACTACCACCTATATCCACCAACAACCACTACCACCAGCAAACAGTACCACCAACAACCACTACCACCAGCAAACACTACCACCAACAACCACTAACAATAACCAGTATCACCACTAACAAAGAATACCACCAACAACCATCAATAACAACCATTACCACCCACCACTACCACCTACAACCAGTACCACCATCATCAACCACAACAACCAACATCAACCACAGCAACCAGTACGTCAAACAACCAATACCACCAACAACCACTACCACCAACAACCACTATTATCACCCAACAACCACCAACAATAACACCCACTACCAACAACCACTACCACCAACAACCACTACCACCAACAACCACTACCATCACCCAACAACCACCAACAATAACAACCACTACCATCAACCAACAACCACCAACAACCAATGCCTGGACAAACAACAACTACTACCACAAACACCCAAAAGCCACCGACATCAATCAACAAACAATAACAATAATCATAAATAGCACCAACAACACCAACCATCAAACACTACTTCCAACAACAACCAAACAACCACAACCACCAACAACCACAACTATCAATATACATTAACACCAACAACCACTAACTCCAACAACCAATAACACCAACAACAACCACTACCACCAATAACAACCACTAACTCCAACAACCACTACCACCAACAACAACCACTACCACCACCAACGACCACTACCACTAACGACAACCACTACCCCCAACGATCACTACCACCAACAACGACCACTACCACCACCAACGACCACTACCACTAACAACAACCACTACCACCACCAACGACCACTACCACTAACAACAACCACTACCACCAACGACCACTACCACTAACAACAACCACTACCCCCAACGATCACTACCACCACCAACAACCACTACCACCAACGACCACTACCACCAACAACCACTACCACCAACAACCACTACCACCAACGACCACTACCACCAACGACCACTACCACCAACGACCACTACCACCAACAACAATCACTACCACCAACGACCATTACCACCAACAACAACCACTACCACCAACAACAACTACCACCAACGACCACTACCACCAACGACCACTACCACCAACGACCACTACCACCAACAACAATCACTACCACCAACGACCATTACCACCAACAACAACCACTACCACCAACGACCAATACCACCAAAGACGACTATCACCAACAACAACCACTACCACCAACGATCATTACCACCAACAACCACTACCACTAACATCAATCACTACCACCAACGACCACTACCACCAACAACAACCACTACCACCAACGACCACTACCACCAACGACCACTACCACCAACAACAATCATTACCACCAACAACCACTACCACTAACATCAATCACTACCACCAACGACCACTACCACCAACAACAACCACTACCACCAACGACCACTACCACCAACGACCACTACCACTAACATCAATCACTACCACCAACGACCACTACCACCAACAACAACCACTACCACCAACGACCACTACCACCAACGACCACTACCACCAACAACAATCACTACCACCAACGACCACTACCACCAACAACAACCACTACCGCCAACAACAATCACTACCACCAACGACCACTACCACCAACAACAACCACTACCCCCAACGACCATTACCACCAACAACAACCACTACCACCAACGACCACTACCATCAAAGACCACTATCACCAACAACAACCACTACCACCAACGATCATTACCACCAACAACCACTACCACTAACAACAATCACTACCACCAACAACAATCACTACCACCAACGACCACTACCACCAACAACAACCACTACCACCAACGACCACTACCACGAACAACACCCACTACCACCAACATCCACTACCACCAATGACCACTACCACCAACAACAACCACTACCACCAATGACCACTATCACCAACAACAACCACTACCACCAACAACCACTACCACCAATGACCACTACCACCAACAATAACCACTACCACCAACAACAACCAGTACCACCAACAACCACTACCACCAACGACCACTACCACCAACAACAAACACTACCACCAACAACAACCACTAAGACCAACAACCACCACTACCACCTACAACAATCACTACCACCAACAGTATACAAAAATAATATTAATAAATAACTAAATAAATAAATACAATAAAAATAAAATAAACATCAAATAAAAATAAAATAAACATCAAATAAAAATTAAATAAACATGAAATCAATAACAAATTGATAAATAATAAATAAATAAATAACCTAACTACCAACCTGGGGTTGTGGTGGTCCCGCAGACCTACACACGATGGGTGGTGGTGGACCCGCAGACTCACACACGATGGGTGGTGGTGGACCCGCAGACTCACACACGATGGGTGGTGGTGGACCCGCAGACTCACACACGATGGGTGGTGGTGGACCCGCAGACTCACACACGATGGGTGGTGGTGGACCCGCAGACCTACACACGATGGGTGGTGGTGGACCCGCAGACTCACACACGATGGGTGGTGGTGGACCCGCAGACCTACACACGATGGGTGGTGGTGGACCCGTAGACCCATACACGATGGATGGTGGTGGACCCGCAGAAAAGCACATGATGGGTGGTGGTGGACCCGTAGACCAACACACGATGGGTGGTGGTAGACTCGCAGACCAACACACGATGGGTGTTGGTAGACCCGCAGACCAACACACGATGGGTGGTGGTGGACCCGCAGACCAACACACGATGGGTGGTGGTAGACCCGCAGACTTACACACGATGGGTGGTGGTGGACACGTAGACCCACACACGATGGATGGTGGTGGATCCGCAGACCAACACACGATGGGTGGTGGTAGACCCGCAGACCAACACACGATGGGTGGTGGTAGACCCGCAGACCAACACACGATGGGTGGTGGTGAGTAGTAGGGATGACACGCCACAGACGATTTTTTTGGGGGGGGGGAAAAAATCCCCTGTGCGGGCCAGGGTTTTCAGGTGAATTTAGAAAATCCCCTGTGAGGGCCAGGGTTTTCAGGTAAATTTAGAATATCGTCTGTGTGGAGCCAGGGTTTTCAGGCAAATTTGATGATTCACAGATTTGGAAGTAAGGAGTTCTTATGAGGAAAATAATTTCTGAGATTTTAGAAGTTTGTTAAGGTTTCTTATGATGAAAATAAGTATGAAAATCTTAAAGAAAATTTTTAGAAAATATCGTGTTTGTGTCACAGCATTTCCAGGTGAACTCTACGGACATATTTTGCCTGTTTTCAACATCGAAAATTCGTGTCTGTGAGCCAGGATTTTCAGGTAAATTTGTCAGTCACAGATTTTAGAAGTTGTTAAAGTTCTTATCATGAAAATAATTTCCGAGACTTAGAAGTTTGTTAAAGTTCGTATGGGAGAAACTCAAATTTTTCAGAGTTCAGTTTTAAGAAAATATTTCAGAGTTTCAAATAATCATAGAAGTTTATTTATATGTTTATGACCAAATTTGTAAAAAGACCATTTTCAGAGAATATTGTCTTAGATGTTTTGTTAAGGAAAAAAGACAACTTAGCCATAACATTTAGTTTTATATCCATTTACGGCTATTTCACCTGTAAAGACCAAAATTGAACAGAGCCCAGTTATAGATAGAATTTCGTCAGAGACCATTTATACCTAAAAAATGAATAGAGTCCACTTTGTGAGCAAAATTAGTCAGAGACAGTTTTTAGCTCATATTTCATCAGAGTCCAATTATCAACAGAAATTCGCCAGAGTCTACTTTGAGAGCAAAATTAGTCAGAGACAGTTTTAAGCTCAAATTTCATCAGAGTCCTGTAATCTGCGAAAATTTGACAGAGTCCATTTTATACCCAATTTTCGTCAGAGTCCACTTTGCTAGCAAAATTAGTCAGAGACAGTTTTAAGCTCAAATTTCATCAGTGTCCTGTAATCTGTGAAAATTCATCAGAGTCCAGTTCTTGATCGAAATTCATCAGAGTCCAGTTTTCTAGCAAAATTCGCCAGAGTCCAGTTTATACCGAAAATTCGCCAGAGTTCACTTTGTGCCAAAATATTCAGAGTCCAGTTCATGATCGAAATTAATCAGAGTTCAATTAAAGACCCAAATTTGACAGAGACCACATTTTTGCTAGGAGCAGTCCAATCCCCCTGAAATTTTAAACAGTCATATTTCAGACGTAGTAAATAAGATCAAGTCAGTTACTGAGCTCCAGCTCTTGTCCCCCTGTATTTGCATATTTTCTCTATATTCAGCTGTGTTCTTCACATTTTTTCCATGTTTTCTGTGTTCATTCCATGTTCTACAAATGTTCACAGCATGCTCAGTTCAAATTTTTTCTGCCATTTTCCCCGTATGTTCACTATGTTCTTTGTCATGTTTTTCATGTACATCATATGTTCTCTGTATAACTTTTATACTCAATATTCATGTTCTCAATGTTCTTAGCTTGTTCTTCACATGTTCATTGTTCATTCTTTGTATTCCCTATGTTCCTTATCATGTCTTCATATTCTCTATAAGTTCTTATTCCCTGCATGTTCACTCTATTCATCAACTTTCTCTTACATGTTTTCTGTGTTCACCGTATGTTCACTGTGTTCATTCCCCCTACATAACCTCAATTTTTTTTATGTTCTTTGTTTCTTTAAACCAATTTGTTTCTTCCATTCACTAACTAGTTCTTTGTCAAATAATATTATACTGCAATACAGTTCCCTCAACAATTTTAATCACCCAGTTTTTTATTTGCAAAACTATGTCAAAGTAATTCTCGTAGTCAACTTAATAGTTCTACCAACCCCGTTCTTAAACAAATCTACACTTTATTCAGTTCCAAATTTACAAAGACAAACCTTTCTTGTAACCTCTTAACTAAAAATCTTTCGCCAATCAACTAAAACATAGTCACTTTCGTCATTTTTCAACTAACTTATTATCCAATCAACTAAAAATAATAACTTTCATCATTTCTTAACTAAAAGTGCTCATCAGCCAACTAAAAATAGTTACTTCATCATGTTTCCCTGTCGTTTCTTAACTGAAATATCACATCTCTCATCTGAAAAATAGTCATGTTTAGCCTCTTTCCAACACTGTTCTTAACTAAAGTAACCTTTCACTTCGCTAAAATAGTCATATTCATCATTGTTCCTAACTAAATTATATGTCGTTAAGTAAGAAAAATAGTCAAAGGTGCTCTCCGTGACACCAAAGTTACTCTTCGAGAAATCAAAGACACTCTTCAATACATCAAGGACTTACTCAAAGACACCAAAGTTACACTCTAAGACATCCTTCGAGACATCAACGACATCCTTTAAGACTTCAAGGGCACTCTTCGAGATATCAAAAAGACACTCTCAAACACTTAAAAATTTACTCGCATCCTCAAAGTTATTCTCAGAGTCATCAAAAAGTTAATCTCAGTCATCAAAATGTTATTCACTAAGTAACCTTTCGTTCATCAGAGAAACTTTCTAAGACATCTTCGTTCATTAAAGTTAATCACAGAGGCATAAAAGTTATTCTTGGAGCTATCAAAATTAATCTCTAAAACAACAAAAGTTAATCTCGGTCATCAAAGTTGATCTGCAAGATATCTTCGAGACATCAAAGTTACTCTTCATTACATCAAAGACGCATTCAAATACTACTAATGTTCTCAAAAGACATTCTCAAAGTCATCAAAGTTATTCAAAGAGCTAACAAAAGTTATTCTCAGAGTCACCTTCGTTCTTCAGAGAAACTTTCCAAAACATCTTTGTTCATCAAAGTTATTCTCGGAGTCATCAAAAGGTATTCTCTAACTCACTTTTGGTCATTAAAGTTAATTTCTATGTTATAAAAGTTTGTCTCAGAGACATCTAAAGTTAATCTTAGAGTTATCAAATGTAATCTCTAACTCACTTTTGTTCATCAAAGTTGATCTCAGAGTTAACAAAGGTAATCTCTAACTCACTCTCGTTCATCAAAGTTGTTTCAAAGACATCAAAGTTAATCTCAGAGTTATCCAAAGATATTCTCATGTCAACAAAAGTTATTCCAAGAGACGTCAAAGTTAATCTCAGACATCTTCGTTCATGAAAGTTATTCTCAGAGACATCTAAACTTATTCTCTAAGACATCAAAGTTATTCTAAGAGCTATCAAAAGTTATTCTCAGTCATGATATGTTATTCTCTAAGTAACCTTCCGTTCATCAAAGACATTATCTAAGCCCTCAAAGTTATTCTCTAAGACAACAAAGTCATTCCCAGAGTCATCAAAAAGTTATTCTCAGAGTCACCTTCGTTATTCAAAGAAGCCTTCTGAGACATCCTCGTTCAACAAAACTGTCCTCAGAGCCATCAAAAAGTTAAATACAGTCATCAAAGTTATTCTCTAAGTATCTTTTCGTTCATCAGAGAAGCTTTCTAAGACATCTTTGTTCATCAAAGTTGTTCTCTAAGACATCAATGTTGTTCTCTAAGGCATCAAAGATGTTCTCTAAATCATAAAAGTTAATCTCTAAGTCTCCTTCGTTCATTAGAGAAACTTTCCAATCCATCTTCGTTGATCAAAGTTATTCTCAGAGTCATCAAAGTGATCTCTAATTCATCTTCGTTCTCCAAAAAGTTGTTCTCTAAGACACCTTCGTTCATCAAAGAAACTCTCCTTCTTCCATCATGTTATTCTTTAAGACATCTTCAGTCATAAAATTTTCTCTCCAAAATGTAACTAGTTCAGCTTTTCATACCAAACCTGCACTTCTGTTAAAATATATTTTCTTAGTCGCTTTACCCTAAAACTGTTTTCTGAACTACACTGTTCAAACCTACGTAACCTATCCTCTCCACCCAATGTTACTTAGTTAACGTAACGTTCCTAAACCTAACTTTACCTATCCTAACTTAACTTACCTTACCTTTACCTATCTTACCTAACTTAACCTGCATAACCTAACTTTACCTCTCCTAACATAACTTACCTTACCTTCCCTATCTTACCTAACTTTACCTATCTTACCTAACTTAACCTGCATAACCTAACTCTACCTATCCTAACATAACTTACCTTACCTTACCTATCTTACCTAACTTTACCTATCCTAACATAACTTACCATACCTTACCTATCATACCTAACTTACCTAACCTTACCTAACTTATCTTGCTTAACCTAACTTACCTACATTTACCTAACTTATCCTGCTTAACCTAACTTACATAACTTAACCTAACCTAACCTGCATAACCTAACTTTACCTGTCCTAACTTAACTTACATTATCTTACCTAACTTACCTGCTAAACCTAACTTTACCTATCCTAACATGACTTACCTTACATTACCTATCTTACTTAACTTAACCTGCTCAACCTAACTTTACCTATCCTACCTTACCTTACCAATCTTACCTAACTTTACCTATCTTACATAACCTAACCTAACTTATCCTGCTTAACCTAACTTACCTAACGTACCTAACTTAACCTGTATAACTTAACCTGCATAACCTAACTTTACCTCTCCTAACATAACTTACCTTACCTTCCCTATCTTACCTAACTTTACCTATCTTACCTAACTTAACCTGCATAACCTAACTCTACCTATCCTAACATAACTTACCTTACCTTACCTATCTTACCTAACTTTACCTATCCTAACATAACTTACATAACCTTACCTATCATACCTAACTTACCTAACCTTACCTAACTTATCTTGCTTAACCTAACTTACCTACATTTACCTAACTTATCCTGCTTAACCTAACTTACATAACTTAACCTAACCTAACCTGCATAACCTAACTTTACCTGTCCTAACTTAACTTACATTACCTTACCTTACTTACCTGCTAAACCTAACTTTACCTATCCTAACATGACTTACCTTACATTACCTATCTTACTTAACTTAACCTGCTAAACCTAACTTTACCTATCCTACCTTACCTTGACAATCTTACCTAACTTTACCTATCTTACCTAACTTACATAACCTAACCTAACTTATCCTGCTTAACTTAACTTACCTAACGTACCTAACTTAACCTGTATAACCTAACCTGCTTAACCTAACTTACCTTACCTTACCTATCTTACCTACCCTACCTTACCTAACTTACCTAACTTAGCCTGCTTAACCTACCTTACCTAACTTAACCTGCTTAACCTAACTTTACCTATCCTAACTTAACTTACCTTACCTTACTTATCTTACCTAACTTAACCTGCTAAACCTAACTTTACCTATCCTAACATGACTTACCTTACATTATCCATCTTACCTAACTTAACCTGCATAACCTAATTTTACCTATCCTAACATAACTTACCTTACCCTACCTATCTTACCTAATTTTACCTATCTTACCTAACTTTACCTGCAAATTCTAACTTTACCTATCCTAACATAACTTACATTACCTTACCTATCTTACCTAACTTTACCTATCCTAACATAACTTACCTTACCTATCATACCTAACTTACCTACATTTAGCTAACTTAACCTGCTTAACCTAACTTTACCTATCCTAACTTAACTTACCTATCTTATCCTGCTTAACCTAACTTAACCTGTTTAACCTAACTTTACCTATCCTAACTTAACTTACCTTACCTTGCCTATCTTACCTAACTTAGCTGACTTAACCTAACTTATCCTGCTTAACCTAAATTACCTACATTTACCTAACTTAACCTGCTTAACCTAACTTTACCTACCCTAACTTAACTTACCTACATTACCTAACTTAACCTGCTTAACTTAACATACCTTACCTTACCTAACTTAACCTGCTAACCTTACTTACATAACTTAACTTATGTAACTTATCTTACCTATCCTAACCTAACCTAACTTGCTTTACCTAACTTAATCTTACATTCCCAAACTGATGTATCCTAACTTATCTAGTCCAACCAGACATGCTCTAACTTACATAATTATTCCTGCTTGTCTTTTGTGTTTCGTCAATCATTGTCTCATATTCATTTACTCATTTCAAGGGTTAATTTCTCAAATGGACATTTTTGCATTTCAAGTGTTATTTGTTTAAGATTGGGTGTTTAACCATTTCAAAGGATTTTTGTTATATATGGGAATTTACTTGTTTCAAGGGCAAATTTCTCAAATGGTCATTTTTGCAGATCAAGGGTTATTTGTTAAAGTTCATCAAGTTGCTCATAAGTTGTATTTATTATGTTTGTTATCATTTATTCTTATTCCCCAACCCCTTAACCTAACCTCTTGTAATCTTAGTGTATTTAGTAGGTTCTATCATATGTTCTTATTCCCCAACCCCTTAACCTAACCTCTTGTAATCTTAGTGTATTTAGTAGGTTCTATCATATGTTCTTATTCCCCAACCCCTTAACCTAACCTCTTGTAATCTTAGTGTATTTAGTAGGTTCTATCATATGTTCTTATTCCCCAACCCCTTAACCTAACCTCTTGTAATCTTAGTGTATTTAGTAGGTTCTATCGTATGTTTTTATTCCCCAACCCTTTAACCTAACCTTTCAGATGTAGTTTATTGTGTTTTTGACGTATTTGTTAAATATATTATCCTTTTCCTAACCTTTCAGATGTAGTTTTGTTTCACCTTTTTGTATATTTTTACCCAAACCCACCATACCACTTATATAACTAGAATAACTTTCATGAACGAAGATGTCTGAGATTAACTTTGACGTCTCTTGGAATAACTTTTGTGGACATGAGAATATCTTTGGATAACTCTGAGATTAACTTTGATGTCTTTGAAACAACTTTGATGAACGAGAGTGAGTTAGAGATTACCTTTGTTAACTCTGAGATCAACTTTGATGAACAAAAGTGAGTTAGAGATTACATTTGATAACTCTAAGATTAACTTTAGATGTCTCTGAGACAAACTTTTATAACATAGAAATTAACTTTAATGACCAAAAGTGAGTTAGAGAATACCTTTTGATGACTCCGAGAATAACTTTGATGAACAAAGATGTTTTGGAAAGTTTCTCTGAAGAACGAAGGTGACTCTGAGAATAACTTTTGTTAGCTCTTTGAATAACTTTGATGACTTTGAGAATGTCTTTTGAGAACATTAGTAGTATTTGAATGCGTCTTTGATGTAATGAAGAGTAACTTTGATGTCTCGAAGATATCTTGCAGATCAACTTTGATGACCGAGATTAACTTTTGTTGTTTTAGAGATTAATTTTGATAGCTCCAAGAATAACTTTTATGCCTCTGTGATTAACTTTAATGAACGAAGATGTCTTAGAAAGTTTCTCTGATGAACGAAAGGTTACTTAGTGAATAACATTTTGATGACTGAGATTAACTTTTTGATGACTCTGAGAATAACTTTGAGGATGCGAGTAAATTTTTAAGTGTTTGAGAGTGTCTTTTTGATATCTCGAAGAGTGCCCTTGAAGTCTTAAAGGATGTCGTTGATGTCTCGAAGGATGTCTTAGAGTGTAACTTTGGTGTCTTTGAGTAAGTCCTTGATGTATTGAAGAGTGTCTTTGATTTCTCGAAGAGTAACTTTGGTGTCACGGAGAGCACCTTTGACTATTTTTCTTACTTAACGACATATAATTTAGTTAGGAACAATGATGAATATGACTATTTTAGCGAAGTGAAAGGTTACTTTAGTTAAGAACAGTGTTGGAAAGAGGCTAAACATGACTATTTTTCAGATGAGAGATGTGATATTTCAGTTAAGAAACGACAGGGAAACATGATGAAGTAACTATTTTTAGTTGGCTGATGAGCACTTTTAGTTAAGAAATGATGAAAGTTATTATTTTTAGTTGATTGGATAATAAGTTAGTTGAAAAATGACGAAAGTGACTATGTTTTAGTTGATTGGCGAAAGATTTTTAGTTAAGAGGTTACAAGAAAGGTTTGTCTTTGTAAATTTGGAATTGAACAAAGTGTAGATTTGTTTAAGAACGGGGTTGGTAGAACTATTAAGTTGACTACGAGAATTACTTTGACATAGTTTTGCAAATAAAAAACTGGGTGATTAAAATTGTTGAGGGAACTGTATTGCAGTATAATATTATTTGACAAAGAACTAGTTAGTGAATGGAAGAAACAAATTGGTTTAAAGAAACAAAGAACATAAAAAAAATTTAGGTTATGTAGGGGAATGAACACAGTGAACATACGGTGAACACAGAAAACATGTAAGAAAAAGTTGATGAATAGAGTGAACATGCAGGGAATAAGAACTTATAGAGAATATGAAGACATGATAAGGAACATAGGGAATACAAAGAATGAACACTGAACATGTGAAGAACAAGCTAAGAACATTGAGAACATGAATATTGAGTATAAAAGTTATACAGAGAACATATGATGTACATGAAAAACATGACAAAGAACATAGTGAACATACGGGGAAAATGGCAGAAAACATTTGAACTGAGCATGCTGTGAACATTTGTAGAACATGGAATGAACACAGAAAACATTGAAAAAATGTGAAGAACACAGCTGAATATAGAGAAAATATGCAAATACAGGGGGACAAGAGCTGGAGCTCAGTAACTGACTTGATCTTATTTACTACGTCTGAAATATGACTGTTTAAAATTTCAGGGGGATTGGACTGCTAGTAGCGAAAATGTGGTCTCTGTCAAATTTGGGTCTTTAATTGGACTCTGATTAAGTTCGATCATGAACTGGACTCTGAATATTTTGGCACAAAGTGAACTCTGGCGAATTTTCGGTATAAACTGGACTCTGGCGAATTTTGCTAGAAAACTGGACTCTGATGAATTTCGATCAAGAACTGGACTCTGATGAATTTTCACAGATTACAGGACACTGATGAAATTTGAGCTTAAAACTGTCTCTGACTAATTTTGCTAGCAAAGTGGACTCTGACGAAAATTGGGTATAAAATGGACTCTGTCAAATTTTCGCAGATTACAGGACTCTGATGAAATTTGAGCTTAAAACTGTCTCTGACTAATTTTGCTCTCAAAGTAGACTCTGGCGAATTTCTGTTGATAATTGGACTCTGATGAAATATGAGCTAAAAACTGTCTCTGACTAATTTTGCTCACAAAGTGGACTCTATTCATTTTTTAGGTATAAATGGTCTCTGACGAAATTCTATCTATAACTGGGCTCTGTTCAATTTTGGTCTTTACAGGTGAAATAGCCGTAAATGGATATAAAACTAAATGTTATGGCTAAGTTGTCTTTTTTCCTTAACAAAACATCTAAGACAATATTCTCTGAAAATGGTCTTTTTACAAATTCGGTCATAAACATATAAATAAACTTCTATGATTATTTGAAACTCTGAAATATTTTCTTAAAACTGAACTCTGAAAAAATTGAGTTTCTCTCATATGAACTTTAACAAACTTCTAAGTCTCGGAAATTATTTTCATGATAAGAACTTTAACAACTTCTAAAATCTGTGACTGACAAATTTACCTGAAAACCCTGGCTCACAGACACGAATTTTCGATGTTGAAAACAGGCAAAATATGTCCGTAGAGTTCACCTGGAAATGCTGTGACACAAACACGATATTTTCTAAAAATTTTCTTTAAGATTTTCATACTTATTTTCATCATAAGAAACCTTAACAAACTTCTAAAATCTCAGAAATTATTTTCCTCATAAGAACTCCTTACTTCCAAATCTGTGACTCATCATATTCGCCTGAAAACCCTGGCTCCACACAGACGATATTCTAAATTTACCTGAAAATCCTGGCCCTTACAGGGGATTTTCTAAATTCACCTGAAAACCCTGGCCCGCACAGGGGATTTTTTCCCCCCCCCAAAAAAATCGTCTGTGGCGTGTCATCCCTACTACTGTGGTGGACCCGCAGACCAACACACGATGGGTGGTGGTGGACACGTAGACCCACACACGATGGATGGTGGTGGATCCGCAGACCAACACACGATGGGTGGTGGTGGACACGCAGACCAGCACACGATGGGTGCTGGTGGACCCGCAGACCATCACACGATGGGTGGTGGTGGACACGCAGACCAGCACACGATGGGTGGTGGTGGACCCGCAAACCCGCAGACGTTGGGTGGTGGTGGACCCGCAGACCAACACATGATGGTTGGTGGTGGACCTGCAGACCCACACGAGATGGATGGTGGTGGATCCGTAGAACCACCACACGATGGATAGTGGTGGACCCGCAGACCTACACACGATGGGTGGTGATGGACCCGTAGACCCGCACACGATGGGTGGTGGTGGATCCGTAGATCCCCACACGATGGATGGTGGTGGACCCACAGACCTACACACGATGGGTGGTGGTGGACCTGCAGACCACCACGCGATCGGGGGTGGTGGACACACGGACTCACACACGATAGGGGGTGGTGGACATGCAGACCCACACACGATAGGTGGTGGTAGATCTGCAGACCCGCACACGATGGGTGGTGGTGGACCCGCACACGATGGGTGGTGGTGGACCCGCACACGATGGGTCGTTGTGGAATGACTGCGGTTGGGCCTTGTTTCCCTCGTGCTGGAACGTTAATTTTGACGTTGTTTTTCAATGCGTTTATTGATTGTATCATCCTTGGGGCCAAGCACGATTTTTCTATATTCTTCACCGACCTCTATATTTTTCGCTGCCAGTTCCTTTCTGGCTTTAGCTGCCTCTTCCTGTTTGGCCTTTTCCTCCTCCCGTTGGGTCAAAAGCTTTTTATGTTCCTCAATAATCAAATGAATTTTGCTTATGACCTTTTCCAACATTTGTTTTTTATCCTTCAACTATAGCGTCTGTAAGAGACTGTTCTTTTGGCGGTATTGTTATCTTGACCGAAAAAGTCTTTTAAATTTCCTGGCGGGTTTTACTTTTCGGGCCTATCATGACCGGCCGGAAGTCAGGCGGGATGAATACTGACGATAAAACTTTTCTATTATCTTGACTTGTTCCATGGGCCGAGTTAAGAGGGTTTAGCGTCCTTTGACAGAGGGTATGGCGTCCTTTGACAGAGGGTATGGCGTCCTTTGACGGTTAAGAGGGTTTGGCGTCCCTTGACAGTTAATTATGAGGGTTTGGCGTCCTATGACGGTACAGGGGAGTTGGCGTCCATTGACGGTACAAGGGGGGTTGGCGTCGCTTGACGGTACAGGGACGTTGGCGTCCTTTGACGGTTCTAGGGGGTTGGGGTCTTGCACGACGCGGACATTAAGGTTTTAGGTTGGCCTCTTCTGTTTTGTGACAGGAATCTCACTCCCTCCACGATCAGTCATATTATATTTATTTTCTGTTGTCTCATTTTTTTTCTTCGGCCATTGCAGTGCTAGAAATTAAAGCCCGACTTGATGCTATTACTTTAGTCTTCTAGTTACAACTGATTAGCTTATGAGCCTGTCTCTCGTAATATTAAAGGATTGCAACCATTGATATCACAATCAATATGATGTGAACCCCGAGGTTTATAAAAATAGTTTTTTGTGGGTCGGGTCTCACACCTATAATTACCAAATGATATTTAAGTTCGTCAATGTATTACCTCATATCTCTGGCATTTGTATCTCTCCAAAGGCTGAATTACTCCAAGAAGGGGGCATTAGGTTGGTTTTGGAAACGTTGTTCAATGTCAACCAATATTTTTTGACTAGTTGTATATAAAAAGGGCTGCAATTGTTCCAAGTTTCAGTACTGCAGCGTAATTAGAAAGGGAGAATTTTTGTTTTCAACGACTTTTACACACTTTCAAGTCTGAATAAATAAACACACGTTTCAGATATAATTATTCTGTGACACTTTTCTGGCACATTAACATATAATAAAGGATATGTTGATAGATAATTTCCAAAACATCTTTAGTTTTTTTTTCTAATACAAATTTTCAAAGTTCTCTCCAAAATTATGCAAATATGTCATATTTATTGCTAATATAAAATCAATAAATGAACTTAGAGAAAAAATCTATCAACATCATTTAGAGAGCGAGTGCACAAACTGCACTATTATCATTACTGAATTACACAACACCATCATACATGGTATTCAAGTACACCGAGAGATGTATTCTGCTTTTTCGGTGTATATTCACTGAAGTTTACTTTATTCCTGAACTTTATATAGGAATACATTATACATGCTTGTGGGCCTGTAAGTTGACACCTCAGCCTTAATAACTCCTTCGGTTGAAATGCCTTAAAAAAAACGATACCAAACTCCAACAGTGATATATCAAGTGTCAACACCCTTCTCTTGGTCTCTTCTGCAGTGTGGATTTTCGCTCACGAGGTCTCCAGGAGGCAGGAAGTGGGAGCACGCGCGCCTCGGACATGTTCGGGGGGCGCGCCACCTTCCAGGAGCAGCAGAGCGGGTGGAGCTGGGTCCTGGTGGTCCGGGAGGTGGAGTTCAGTGACCAAGGAGAGTTTCGCTGCCGTCTCGACTTCCAGTCTTCGCCCACACACAACGGCAGAGTCCTACTTCGCGTGGTTGGTGAGTACTGATGTCTCGCCTGGAGTTAGTAGGGAATATATATAAATGTAGTTTGCCTTTTTTATGTACGTTTGTGTGTGTGTGTGTGTGTGTGTGTGTGTGTGTGTGTGTGTTTGTGTGTGTGTGTGTGTGTTTGTGTGTGTGTGTGTGTGTGTGTGTGTGTGTGTGTGTGTGTGTGTGTGTGTGTGTGTGTGTGTGTACTCACTTATTTGTGTCTGCAGGATCGAGCATTGGGTCTAGGATCCCGCCTATCTAGCCACCGGTTGTTTACAGCAATGACTCCGGTCATATTTCCCTATCATACCTAGTTTTAAAATTATGAGTAGTTTGCTTCCACAACCTGCTCCTTAAGTGCATTCCCTTTTTCCACTACTCTCATGCTAAACGAAAACTTCCTAACATCTCTGTGACTCATCTGAGTTTCCAGCTTCCATCGTTGTCTCCTCGTTCTGTTATTATTCCGTGTGAAAATTTCTTCTGTTTCCACTCTGTTCATTCCCCGAGTATTTTTTATGTTCTTATCATACTCCCTCTCCCTTGTTTTTTCTAGTGTCGTCAGGTTCAGTTCCTTCAGACGCTCTTCATACCCCATCCCTCGTAACTCTGGGACGAGCCTCGTCCGAAACTTTTGAACCTTTTCCAGTTTCCTTTTGTGTTTTTTTTCATATGGGGACTCTATGATGGTGCAGCATACTCTAAGACTGGTCTCACGTAGACAGTGTAAAGCGCTCTAAATGCATCCTTACTTAGGTTTCTGAATGATGTTCTAATTTTTGCCAGTATAGAGTACGCTGCTGTCGTTATCCTATTTATGTGCCTCATGAGTTAGATTAGGTGTTACGTCTACTCCCAGGTCTCTTTCTCGAATCGTCAGAGGTAGGTAGTTTCCCTTCAGTGTGTATTGTCCCTTTGGTCTCCTATCGCCTAATACCATTTCCATAACTGAACATTTGCTCGTGTTGAACTCCAGTAGTCATTTCTCTGACCATCTCTGCAACTTGTTCAAGTCCTCTTTGAGGATCCTACAATCCTCATCTCACACAACTCTTCTCATTAATTTTGCGTCAGCCGTGAACATCGAAATACAGGACTCTACTCCTGTAAACATGTCATTAACGTATATTTAGAATAAACCTGGTCTCAACACCGATCCTTGAGGTACTCCACTCGTTACTGTTCGCCAGTCCGACTTCTCGCCCCTTACCGTTACTCTCTGACTGCTTCATGTTAGGTAGTTCCTTACCCATGCTAGGGGCTTTTCGCTTACTCCCGCCTGCCTCTCAAGTTTGAATAGCAGTCTCATGTGCGGTACTGTATCAAAGGCTTTTTGGCTGTCTAGAAATATCCAGTCTGCCCATATACTTCCCTGTCCTGCCTTATTCTTGTTATTTTATCACAGAATTCTAGGAGGTTTTTCAGGCATGATTTCCCTTACCTGAACAGTGAAACACCGGCGTTGATGTTTGTTTACAAACCTAATGTTCTCTAGGTGTGAGACAAGTCTTAGCTTTATTATTCTTTCAATTATTTTGCAGGGGATGCTTGTCAGGGATACAGGTCTGTAGTTGAGTGCCTCCTCCCTATCCCCTTTCTTGAAAATAATTGGTACCACATTTGCCTTCTTCCAGCATCTGGGCAATTCTCCCGTCATAAATGACTCATTAAAGATCCTTACCAGAGGTACACTAAGGGCCGGCGCTGCCTCTTTTAGTATCCACGGTGATACTTTGTCTGGCCCAACCGCTTTAGTTGCATCCAGTGTTGTCAACTGTTTCATTACCTCCTCTGCTGTCACCTCTATATCTGATAGTCTTTCACCTAGGGTAATGTCCTCTAACAATGGGAGCTGCTCAGGCTCGGTTGTGAACACTCCATAGAAACTTGAATTCAGTACCTCGCAGATTTCCTTGTCACTTTCCGTATATGCCCCTCTATTTCCCTATTCTTGTCACTTGGTCGTTCACCTACATTTTCCTTCTCATATGGCTGTGTAGCAATTTAGATTGTTTTTCACTTTGATCGCAATATCGTTCTCATAATTTCTTTTTGATACTCATCTTATGTTGATGTAATCGTTCCTAGCTCTGTTGCATCTGTTCCTGTTGTCCTCTGTCTTTTGTCTTCTGTACTTCTTCCATTCCCTCCCTCTTCTCATTTTTGCTTCCTGACACTGTCTGTTAATCCATAGGTTATTATATCCCCTCCTACTTCTTGTCTTTATTTTTGGTATAAATCTCTCTTTGGTCTCTTTGCATTTCCATATGATTAGGTTCATCATATCCTGGACTGTTTTTCCTCTAATTTCTTCCTCCCACTGCACTTCTCCCAGGTATTCCCTTATCCTCTTGTAATCCCCTTTCCTGTAGTCAACTCTCGTTTCCCTGACCTCTTGTTCAGTAGTCATAATCTTAAGTTCCATCATGTAGTCAAAGACTAGGACACAATAGTCACTGGGTCCTAAGGGTAATTCATGTTCCAAATTCTCGATGGCTTCTACGTTCTGGGTGAAAATCGAGTCTAATAGGCTCGGTGCATCTCCTCCTCTTTTCTTTGTGTCTGCCTTCACATGATGTGTTAGGAAATTCCTGTCTGTAACGTCTACTAACTCTGCTCCCCACGTTTCCTCTCTGCCATGGGGATTCCTAGAGTTCCAATTGATCTCTCCATGATTTAGGTCCCCCATTACCAGCAGCTTCGCTCTCATTCTGTGAGCTAGTGTTGCTGCCTTCTGTAGTTCATCTAAACAACCTTGTTGTTGTCATCAAACTCCTGCCTGGGTCTTCAACTGTTTGGTGGGGGATTGTAGATCCCCCACAGATGTATTCACCTAGTAGTACTCACCTAGTTCTATTCATCTAGTTGTGCTTGCGGGGGGTTGAGATCTAGCTCTTTCGGCCCGCCTTTTAACTGTCAATCAATCAACGGGTATTTTGACACATACACACCAGTTGATTGACAGTTGAGAGGTGGGACCATAGAGCCAGAGCTCAATTCCCGCAAGCACAACTAGGTGAGTACACACACACACACACACACACACACACACACACACACACACACACACACACACACACACACACACACACAGGTCAAGCGGGATGATAAGACAACAGAATGAAGCTGGAAGAGAGGGACTGGACGAGTCATACATAGAGATGATTGCTAAGGCTTGAAAGGAAGTCAGTGGGGAATTGAAGGACCTGAGGGAAACTGTGTGTAAGCTGCAGACAGAACTAAGTGCAGCGCAAGAGGATATAAAAAGCCTAAAAACAGGCCCTCATCAGACTCTGGTCCAGGGAACCAACCCCCAGGTACCAGGAGATGTAGCAATGGCAGGGACCCCTACAATTGGCCCAACCTTTACTGAAATGCTGAAGAGCCTAGGAGCAATGTCCACAGTCAAGGAAGTTGTAATGAAAGCAGTAACCTCACAGGAGGAAGCTAGATGCACAAGCCAGCTAATGGAAAGGAAAAGAGCTGTAGTAGTGGTAGGTGTGAAGGAACAAGAGGGTTCCACAAGGAAGGAATCGAGGACTAAAGACAAAGCTGCAGTGGCAGGGATATTAAAGGAGATAGGAATGGAAGGGGCTGAACGAGACATAGAACAGTTTTTCCGGATTGGCCAGTACAACAGAGACAAAAAGAGATTGATCAATGTAGTATTCAAGAGCGAGGACATCAAAGAGGACATCCTAGTAAAGAAGAGCAAACTGATGTATGCAAGGAACTACAAAGAGGTATATGTTCAGAGGGACATGACCAGAGACGAAATAGTAAGGGCAGCAGATGCAAGGAAAAGGCGCAAGGAGAGGGAAGGGAGCAAGGGAACTTCAGCCTCCAACCCAGCAATCCCAGAGGGGCGTGGGGAACCCCAATCCAGCAACCCAGGAACCCCAGGGGGGGAAGCAACACCCCAGCCCACCACCCAATTGGGTCCCCCCCCCCTATCCCCCAGCACAAACCCTTCCTTGCCCCTGCACAATGCCCATCATGAAATCCAAATCCTCCCCCTCCCCTTACCCCAAGTATCCCCTGCATTCCCAGCCACAGATCTTCTTCCTGCCCCAAGCAGGCCTGAGCAAGACCAAAGCCATCTATCCCCCCACTCCACCTCCCCCCATACCCCTGTCAACTACACCACAAGAGGGCGTGCCCTCCCCCCAAGCAATCCCTGCCCCCTCACCCCCAGGACTTCTTCCTGCCCCAAGCAGGCCTGAGGAAGACCTATACCCTCCATCCCCCACTCCACCTCCCCCTGAACACGTGGCAACTACCTCAAAGGAGGATGAGCCTACCCAAGTAGCAATGACCTTGGAACAACTTCCTACACTTGTGAGGAGTGAGGGTGAAATTGGATATAAGAAAGTGAGCTTCAAGGTAATGTACTCAAACATTGATAGGATTACCAATAAAGCAAGTGAACTGGCAGAAAAGGTGCAAGAAGAAAACCCTGATGTAATGGACTAACGGAAACAAAATTATCAGGAGTCATAACAGATGCTGTGTTTCCAAAGGACTACTATATTGTAAGAAAAGAGAGGGAAGGGAGAGGAGGTGGAGGAGTGGCCCTGCTGATAAGGAAGGACTGGAGTTTTGATGAGAAGAAATTCCAGGCTGTGACGGATTCAGAGATTACATAACAGGAACTACAACAATGGGTGGACCTAAGATAATAGTGGCAGTCATTTACAACCCCTCCCCTAAATGAAAAAACCTGGACAGGAGTTTGATAGGAACAACATTGCAACCATTAATATAATAGAGAGAGCAGCTTCAGTTGCCTGCAGGAATGGCTCAAGACTCTTAATCATGGGCGATTTCAACCACGGAAAGATAGACTGGGAGAATGGGGACCCACATGGAGGTGCAGATACGTGGAGAGCTAAACTCTTGGAAGTGGCAACAAGGAATTTTCTGAGCCAGCATGTCAAGGAACCTACAAGAGTGAGAGGCAATGATGAATCAGCTAGACTCGACTTGATATTTACCCTGAATGAGTCAGAAATAAGGGAAGTCAAAGTTGAGGCCCCCATAGGAATGTGTGACCACAGTGTACTGACCTTTGAGTACTTAGTGGAGGTAGGGATAACCTATCCAAGGATCTGGATAGGAGGGAAATAGACTGAGGAAAATATGACGAGATGAGGAACTTCCTCAGGGAAATACCATGGGAATCAGAACTTAGAGACAAGAATGTGCAGGTCATGATGGATTTTGTCACCCAGAAATGCCAGGAAGCTGCAAACAGGTTTATCCCCGTCCAAAAGGAGAAAAACGAAAAACAACATAAAAACCCTTGGCTTAACCAGGAATGCAAGGTAGCGAAGCAACTGAGTAAAAGAACATGGAGAAACTATAGAAATAACAAAACACCAGAGAGCAGGGAGAGATACCAGAGGGCCAGAAATGAGTACCTCAGAGTGAGGAGGGAAGCAGAGAGACAGTTGGAAAATGACATCACGAGTAAAGCCAAGACCCAGCCAAAGCTGCTCCACAGCTACATCAGGAGGAAAACAGCAGTGAAAGAACAAGTGATGAAGCTGCAAAAGGGGAGAACAGATACACAGAGAATGACAAGGAGGTGTGTGAAGAACTCAACAAGAGATTCCAGGAGGTCTTCACAATAGAGCAAGGAGAAGCCCCTGCACTAAATGAGGAGGCGGCAAACCAAGCAACCTTGGAGGAATTTGACCTCACCAGTGATGAGGTCAAAAGGTATCTGCTGGAGGTGGATGTGACAAAGGCTGTTGGGCCTGACAGAATCTCACCATGGATACTAAAGAAAGGTGCAGAAGCACTAAGTGTGCCACTCTCTATGGTGTATAACAGGTCACTAGAAACAGGGGACTTACCAGAAAGTTGGAAGACAGCTAACGTGGTCCCAATATACAAGAAGAGTGACAGGCAAAAGGCACTGAACTACAGGCCAGTTTCCTTAACTTGTATACCATGCAGGGTGATGGAGAAGATCGTGAGGAAAAGGCTCGTAGAGCATCTGGAGGAAAATAACTTTGTAATGCACCACCAACATGGGTTCAGGGATGGTAAATCGTGCCTCACAGGTTTAATAGAATTTTATGACCAGGCAACAAAAATTAGGCAGGAAATAGAAAAGTGGGCCGACTGTATTTTCCTGGACTGCCAGAAAGCCTTTGACACAGTACTCCACAAAAGGCTGTTAAAAAAGGTGGAGCAACAGGCAGGAGTAAAAGGGAAGGTGCTCCAGTGGATAAAGGAGTACTTAAGCAACAGGAAACAGCGAGTAGCGGTGAGGGGGGAGACATCAGAGTGGCGAGATGTCACCAGCAGAGTCCCACAGGGCTCAGTACTTGGACCCATCCTGTTTCTAATATATGTAAACGATCTTCCGGTGGGTATAGCATCATTCCTCTCAATGTTTGCTGATGATGCAAAAATTATGAGGAGAATCAAGACAGATGAAGATAGACAGAGACTACAGGATGATATGGATAAACTGGAAGAATGGTCTAGAAAATGGCTGCTAAAGTTCAACTCAGGAAAGTGTAAGGTGATGAAATTAGGCGAAGGGAGCAGGAGGCTGAACACAAGGTATCATCTGGGAGGAGAAATCCTGCAAGAGTCAAATAGAGAGAAAGATCTGGGAATTGATATCCCTCCGAACCTGTCCCCAGAGGCCCACATACAAAGAATATCATCAGCGGCATTTGCTAGACTGGCCAACATAAGAACTCCCTTCGGAAACTTGTGTAAGGAATCTTTCAGAACCCTGTATACCACTTATGTAAGACCAATCCTGGAGTATGCAGCTCCAGCCTGGAGTCCATACCTAGTTGAACACAAGACATAGCTAGAGAAGATTCAGCGGTATGCCACCATGCTCGTCCCGGAACTGAGAGGAATGGGCTACGAGGAAAGGCTAAAGGAGCTGAACCTCACATCTCTGGAAAACAGAAGAGTAAGGGGAGACATGATAACCACCTACAAAATTCTCAGGGGAAATGACAGGGTGGACAAAGACAAACTTTTCAGCACTGGTGGGACACGAAAAAGGGGACACAGGTGGAAACTTAGTACCCAGATGAGCCACAGAGACGTTAGAAAGAATTTTTCAGTGTCAGAGTAGTTAATAAATGGAATGCTCTAGGAAGTGATGTGGTGGAGGCTGACTCCATACACAGTTTCAAATGTAAATATGATAGAGCCCAGAAGGCTCAGGAATCTGTACACCAGTTGATTGACAGTTGAGAGGCGGGACCAAAGAGCCAAAGCTCAACCCCCGCAATCACAATTAGGTGATTACAATTAGGTGAGTACACATGCACACGAACAAGGGAACACAGGTGGAAACTGAGTAACCACATGAGCCACAGGGACGTTAGAAGGAACTTTTTCAGTATCAGAGAAGTTAACAGATGGAATACATTAGGCAGTGATGTGGTGGAGGCTGACTCCATACACAGTTTCAAATGTAGATATGACAGAGCCCAGAAGGCTCAGCAATCTGTACACCAGTTGATTGACCGAGCCTATTGGGCTCTATCATATCTACACTTGAAATTGTGCATGGAGTCAGCCTCCACCACATCACTGCCTAATGCATTATCTGTTAACTACTCTGACACTGAAAACGTTCTTTCTAACTACACGGGCGCCGGTGGCTGTGTAGACAGCACGCTGCACACGTAATCCTGTGGGTCGGGTTCGATTCCCAACGCAGGCGAGAAACAATGGGCAGAGTTTCTTTTACCCTGATGTAACTGTTCACCTATCAGTAAATTGGTACCTGGGAGTTAGTCAGCTGCTACGGGCTGCTTCCTGGGTGCGTATGTGTGTGTGTTAGGGAGGGAGGAATTTAGTAATTATCTTATCTTGAGGTTATCCTGAGATGATTTCGGAGCTTAGCGTTCCCGATGTAACACGAGTTTGGGCTTCTCTCACTCTACTTCACTTCCTTCTTTGCCCTCTACCCGTATTCTTACTTTTTATTCTTTACCAAGGGACTCCAAAACTTTTACCAAAGCCAACTCCACGCCACGTGGTCCTAAGACGATTGACCGACTTAGGATTCTACACCCAGTATGACGTGACCTAGGCTTTGAACAAAACCCTAGAGTCGCCTCTACGCTGCCACCACCAGACCAGCAACACAGAGCAATGATCGAGGTCTGGATCGATCACGCTAATTAATCAACCTTGGGGCTTGATCCCCACTCAATGACCGTGGAAACTTAAGAGTGTGAAATTAATTCCACGGGAATGATTCGATGTTAGAATCGGCGCCCAATCCAACTCTTCCTCGTGTGGACCTCGTGACCAGGACAAGTATACACATAAAACACATGGAAACAATAAAATGCGAAATATTAACAAATTTAATTTATTAAAAGAAAAACTAAAACAAAATCTAAATATGTTCACTCCCTGTCACTTTAACACTCCCTACTTGACCTGAATGGCAAATGAGACTATTTCTATACATAACCATAGCAACTATACCTTGGGCGACCAGCTCTAGATGTTGGGCTGGTCTCGGGGAGAGGTAAGATGTTTGACCTCTTATCCCAGCTGCTCCCGTTTCCACACTGATCACTCCCTTGTCTGGTCTACCCCAGACAGAACATTGTATCCTTCCGCCTAGTCAAAGTTTTACCAAGTTACTAGCCAGGTTTAAGTTATAACAATTAACCTCTGTTGTACTTAATTGATCCAGACTGGTTGAATTATTTTACTGAAATTAAGTTACACAAACATCTACGGCAGAGGTGTTCCCGATCCCCAAAATGGTTAATTGAACTTTGAGAAATAATAGACATGTCAACCCTGCTGACCTATGACCGCCGGTCACTCCGCCTTACAAGTTAGATCTGATTCGTGACGTCACTGATGGTGACTTAAACTCAATAATTAGAATACTCTTGATATTGTATCCAGTACTATTATACAATACAATTTTAATGCAAAATGAATAAAGGCTAATTTTCTCTAAATTACTGAATACTATAGGATGATTCATTATACGCAGCTATGAACAAAGCGTCGGTTATTTCCACCGCGAATTCCCCTGGGGGTCAGGTTTCCCAGGTCACCATGCGGGCTCAGCTTCCCATTCTCTTTTGTCGATAAACCACTCTGGATAATTCTTACAACAGCCTAGTTTGTTACAACCCCCCCGCACAAGCACTTAGTAAACCTTGTTAATTTGTTAAAAATCACGAGGTTTAGTATCCAAACCCACAATTCAACTCATGCCACAAACAAAAGCTAACCTAACTAATAAAATTTGACAATTAATAGTCCAACATCATAATAAACATGTTCATATTTCATAAATTTCTCAGCTGTCAACTGACAGCAATCCTCCAATATCAGGAAACATACATCCTATCCTTACTGACATAGCTAAATAACATGGCCCTACTCTACCATCAAAGACTAGCTATTAAACTCTCTTGGCTCTTCACTAGCCAAGTCCATGTGTCCTCTAGAGCCGGCCACACCGTGCTCAAACAAACATTAAAGTTATAACTTCAGACTGAACTTTCAGTCATCCGGGAGCGTACTACGGAACTATCGGGTACACATCCGTGTACTAACCACTCCCCATCAATGTCAACCTTGACATGTTAAGGAACACACCTAATGTTTATTACATGTATCTAAAAAATATAAAACAAATTCCTATACTATATCACAGGTTTCGGCTGACTGTACAGCCAAGTGTTCTCACTCACTAGAAGTCAGTGTTTATATTGGTCCGCCTCTCCTGTGTTCAAACATTCTGCAAAAAATAGCACAACATAATTTTCCATGACCGTTTGTTCTGGGCTGAGACAATTACACAGGGGCTTCGATTTTGATTACTGACCAATTTATAGAGTAAAATTCATATATTATACCAGAATTATTTTAAATCTGTTTTTCAACATTTATAAAGTATTGATTCTAAATCTGTTTTTCAACATTTAAACAAAAGTGTCCAGATGTTCTTTACACAGATGTTCAGAGCCAACTTTGTTGTTTGTATCAATTGTTCATATTGAGTAAACGAGAAAAAAAAATCGATGCTGCTGGATGCTGAATGTAGTCGCTGACGATGACGGTGTCGATCTTGCTTCTTCTCATGTGTAGACATCAATACCTGGTCCTCTTGTACTCCCATCCGGTACTCTTGAATGACGACAGAGTGTAGTAGAGCTGAGTGCCAAGTGACAGCTGTAGAATACTGTTACTTCGGCCATTAATCTTGCTCTCGACAGTCCACACGCCTTCATATCAATCACAGTTCACACGGCAGCCTTGATGTTAAACTTGACGGCGCAGATGACCACAGCAGAACAGGACTGGATGTACCAACGGTGTCTCTTAGCAGGAGTGGTGTCAGAAGGTCGTAGAGGCGGGTTGCTTGTTTGCAGAACAGGTGAATCTCGTCTTCCATCATTGCTCACGTCATCTCAGGCGTTTCTTGATGTCACCAGGTTACTAGGCCGTAAACACCAACTGTGTATACCCTCGTACCGCCGACTTTAGGCCAAAGGAAACAATTTTGCGACCTTCTATTGGCGAGTCCCGGTACTCTGTAGGGAAACCGTGCCTTCCACCTGTGACCGCCTTACTTCTGCTTTCTTGTTACTTCAGATGACGTAATCATTAATCTTCCGGCGAAATTCTTGAGTACTGCTACGTGCTTTCCATTTCTTGACCTCTCCTCCAACACTGCTGGAATGGCTGCAGTCTTGATGACGCAGCAGGTGGGTAGTGGTGATCTCGAGACAGCTACCCCGGCGTTGTATGGCACCTCCGGTGACTGCTATATGTGGACAGCTCGCTGGCCCTGACAACCTCGTTAGTGACGTGAGGCGTCGGCCGGGTGACTCTTGGACAGTCACTCCTCCCCAAAGTAACTGATGTATGGGTTACTGGGTCTGGTGGGGGGAGGGCTTTGTGTAACGTGCCTCCCCCCTCGGTCTTTACAGACAAGGGTTCACGTGTGGCTGGAACAACTGGGTCGGTGTACCAATCAGACCTGGGAACAGACAGACACAACACAGCGGAAGCATAGATATACTCTGGGTTTGGTGGAGGTGGAACCCCAGAGCACGGTAAAAGTTGCTACCTGAGTCAAGTATAGACATAGTACATCTCATTGCCTTTACAGGAAAATCTAATGAATACTAAATTATACTAACCAAGGAAGTTACTTTACTGTATAGCGCGAGATCTCGTCACCATAGGGTGGCGAGACTGCACCTGACTACTGATGAGCGATGACAGAGGGTCATCCTCATCTTCTGACTCGTCGGTGAAGCCATGAGTCAGCACTGCTGAGTCAGGAACTAGACCCGCTGAAGGCAGTTCTAATTCCTCTCTAGCATGATAATGTTTCAATTTATTCACATGAATTGTCCTTTCCACCTGGTCCTCGAACACTCCCTTTATAACAAGATTAACCGGCCCCGCCCTTTTAATTACTCTATATGGTCCTCGCCACCTCGGAGCTAGTTTCCTGCTCTGATTGGCGGGCGCAGCCTCATTCACTCTCAGTACGAGGCTCCCTTCCTTCAACTCAAGAGGGCGCACTTTCTTGTCATAAAAATGAGCATACCGAGTCCGTGCCTTCTTGGACGCTTCAGCTGCAATATTCCATGCATTTCTCATTTTTCCAAGGACCTCTGAAGGATAGTCCTCCCCGTATGCAACATTATGTCTGTTAAGCAGACCTGAGGGGAAATTGCATGAATTACCAGTAAACAAATGAAGTGGTTGGGTGTTAATTGATTGGTGGATGGCAGTATTCAAGGCGAACTGAACATAGGGTAGGTGTTCATCCCAGGTGTTTGCATCATGTTCAGCAAGGATTGCAAGCATATCCTTGACTGAACGATTAGTCCGTTCCGTCATTCCGTTTGCTTGTGGGTGGTAGGCCGTTGTAAAAGCCGAAGTTGTCTCTAAAATCTTACAAACTTCTCTAAATATATTCCCATTGAATTCTTGACCCCGGTCAGAGACTAAAACTTTAGGAGGTCCGAATACAGTAACGAACCTACGCAAGAACGCATCTGCAACCGTACGAGAATCCTTCTGAGGTAATGCAACTAGTGTAGTGTATCTAGACAGATGGTCAACTAGCACCAACACGTATCTGTTACCCGCATGACTGTGGTGTAAATCAATCAGATCGGCCCCCACACGATCTAACGGTTCACGAATTTCAGGAAATTCCTGAAGTGGGGCTTGTACCTTAAGGGTGCCTTTCCTCCTCTGGCAACGAGGGCACGACTTCACGAAATTGATTACCTCAGAAAGTAATCCTGGAAAATAAAATAGAGACTTTGCTTTTAAGTGCGTTTTAAAGATCCCCGGATGCCCTGCAATTTTTGAAGCATGTGCAAGCTTTAACGCTGATGACCGCAACGCGTCCGGAATAACTAGCTGAAATACTGCCCTATCATTCTGGCTATTAACATAATACAGGACGCCCTGTTTCATCTCAAAATCATGAATAGGTAAATTCTTTTTCTTTTTCGGGTATTTTCCTCCCTCTAAATACTCAATAATTTCTTTCCATCTAGGCTCGTTCATCTGGTATTCTCTCATTTTATCCGATGGAATGGTTTCAATATTTTCATTAATCTGCATTGCCGCTATATTTCTACTTAGCGTATCTGGCACAACATGGGCTGGACCAGGCTTGTACAAAATCTGGAACGAGTGGGCCGAAAGTTCGTGAGACCAGCGTGACATTCGTGGGCATTTCGTTCGCTTTTTAATATGTGTGTTAATGCTCGATGGTCTGTGTAGATTACAAAATGGCGCTGAAATAGGTAAGGCTCGAAATACCTAACTGATTCTACTACTGCCAGTGCCTCCCGATCCGTAGCTGAATAACGAACTTCAGGTCCTTTGACCTTCCTACTGAAATAGGCTACTGGATGGGGTAAATTATCTGCGTCTCGCTGAATTAAGCACCCGCCAATAGCAATACCGCTGGCGTCAGTGTGCACTTCCCACTCTTTCTCAAAATCAGGAATAGCCAATACCGGTGTCGTGATTAGTTGGTCTTTCAGTTTGCGATAGGCCTCGTCATGTTCTGATTTCCACACAAACTTCGCATTTTTCTTTGTCAGATCAGTCAGGAGTGCTGAAATGCCAGCGAAACCTTCAATGTGACGACGAAAATATCCGGCCGCCCCCAAAAACCTACGCACGTCCTTTGCTGTCCTTGGAGTAGGCATGTCAGCAATGGCGCGGCAAGAATCTGGGTCAGGTCGGATACCGTCTGGGCACACCTGGAACCCCAGAAATTTGAATTTCTGAGCCGCCAAGGTGCACTTCTGAACATTCAGCCTGAAACCTGCCTGATCTAACAACTTCAAAGTCTCAGTCAAGTCCTGTAGGTGTTCCTCAAACGTCCTGGAATATATCACAACATCATCCAGGTACGCTAAAGAATGCCTACCCAGTACCGGACTAAGGATAAAGTTGATGGCCCTCTGAAACGACGAAGGCGCTGTCTTCAAACCAAACGGCATCCTACGGAATTGATAAGTGTGCCTACCATCCGAGAATGCTGTTTTTTCCCTATCTTGTTCTGCCACCGGAATCGCCCAATACGCCGATTTTGCGTCAAGAGTTGAGAAATACTTAGCAGCACCAAATTGATCTATTATCTCCTGTATTCGGGGCAACGGATACACATCACCCTTAGTTAATTCGTTCACCTTCCGGTAGTCAACACAGAAACGATAACTACCGTCCGGTTTCCGAACTAGCACAACAGGAGAGAGCCATGGTGACGTACTAGGCTCTATCACGCCCTGTCTCAACATTTTCTGGCACTCCTCCCTGATAATGTTCTTTGCCTGTTCCGGCAACCTCCACTGTCTTGTGTACACAGGCAAATGGTCACCAGTTGGAATGGTGTGCTCGATCTTATCAAGGAGACCAATCTGGTCATCCTCTGTCGCAAACAATTTCGGGAATTTTCGTAAAACTCCTCTCAGTGTCTTCCTATCCGCCTGTGCAACATGTTGCAAATCAAGTGCTGAAATTAATTTTTCCACTTCCTCTACATTCTGTGCAACATTTCTCGTTTCGTATTGTACTTTGGATGGTGTTTTAGTGTTCAACATATTCAGTGCACTACATTGTGCAGTGACGGCTGGCGTCTCAGCTGACTCATGGTGAAAGATTTCTGTGTCCTCCACCATGGTTCCCTGAGATACCCTATCACCTGCCCTGAAGCGAAAAGTCTTATGTGAAAGATTGACAACTGGAATGAGTGCACCTTTATCGAGCACTACAACTAAGTGATGAGGAATTAATAAACTATCACATCTCCCAGCCACCTGAAGGGTGGTACCTGGTTGTATGTGACGTCCCACGGCTACTTTAATAAATTTAACAGAATGTGGTGGGCAACTCTGTTTGGTCAATGCATGCAATGCGCATGACCTCTTAACTGTGTCTGGAAGAGACTTAAAAATCAATTTTGGATAGTGCGCATTATATTTCAGCTTCCTCTTAATTGAAGCTACAACTGGGGGATGGTCGATCATCTCCACTGGGTAGGAAGTCTGTCCCAACTGCAACCTGCAGTTCCTAGCCCCTTTTTGAGCAGACAAGGAATAATCAAATCGCGACAGAAAATCAGTTCCCATTAAGATGTGACCAGGAAAATCAAGGTTCTCTACGATCGTACATGTGTGAGGCTGCAATGCCCCATCAATCTCAAAATTAACTGTACCTTGACCTACGATCTCAATCTTTTCCCCATTGACTGCTGTTAATGTCTTTGCGCAACGTTGAAGACGTGCATACTTAAAATTGCTGAAGGCTGACTTTTTAATTACCGTTGCCTGGCTTCCTGTATCAACAAAAGCTGTCAATCTCACACCTTCCACTTTCACCTCAAAAGTAGGCCTACCATCACTAGGAGCCTGCTTTCATGCTTTCGTAGGAGTGACTTCGCAATCCCTCTGTATATGCCCGCGCTTCCAGCAGGAGTAACACCTCCGCGGATCTCTGTTGGTACCCCGCGCAGGGTGGCTCGAGCTTGCAGCTGAGGGCTGCTTCCCGCCTGATGAACCCGCGCCACAGTTCCTCGGCTTGGCTCCCTCGCCTTTACTTAACGCCTCTACGTATGGCGACAACTGAGTGCCCGGCGTCTCCGTGCGCATCTACCTGTCTAAGGCTGTGGCGGCCTGGGGTTGGGGTTGAGGTATGGTGTGGGTGGCCTGGGGTTGGGGTGTGGATGGAGGTTGGGGTTGAGGTATAGTGTGGGTGGCCTCGGGTTGGGGTGTGGATGGAGGTTGGGGTTGAGGAATGGTGTGGGTGGCCTCGGGTTGGGGTGTGGATTGAGGTTGGGGTTGAGGTATGGTGTGGGTGACCTCAGGCTGGGGTGTGGCCTGGGGTTGGAATGGGTATGGGTATGGGGTGGCCTGGGGTTGGAATGGGTATGGGTATGGGGTGGCCTGGGGTTGGAATGGGTATGGGTATGGGGTGGCCTGGGGTTGGAATGGGTATGGGTATGGGGTGGCCTGGGGTTGGAATGGGTATGGGTATGGGGTGGCCTGGGGTTGGAATGGGTATGGAGTGGCCTGGGGTTGGGGGAAGGGTTGGTATGGGAACTGAGGATGGGGTTGGTATGGGAATTGAGGATAGGGTTGGTATGGGAATTGAGGATGGGGTTGGGGTTGTTGTAGTGACGGATGAGGTGTACCTAGGTGGTCCCCAGTGGTGTCGGAAGAGGTGCTGTCCTCTACACTTCCACTTCCACTCCCACTGGTCCCCACTGACTGGTCATTATCTGGGTTAAACATTTTCTGTGATTCCTGGTGTGCCACGTCTCTTCTAAACTACCCTTTAGTACACCCTCGACCCGGACTCACTACAACCGTGATCTTACACAAATAAAAAAAAAATCACAACTCTATTCTAAGAGAAAACTACTAAATTCCCAAAATAGGAAATACACCGATTTATCGAGAGAATCGCTGAAGTGAATCCAATGAGTGTCTGCCCGTGAAATATCCCGCAGTTCTATTGCTGAAACCTAAGTCCTTTACGTTAAAAAAATTAAAGAATCTAATTTATATAAAACAATTTAAATGATAACGCAACTAACGCGCAGCACTCGTGATGGATTAATAAAGAATATTTACTGTACTTGAATACTAAACACGCTTGAAGTGAGCAGCGTGGCCCCTGATGACTGATGGAGCGGGACCAGCTGCGCTGAAAAAAAAAACTAAGTCCCGCGCTTTTTCGCTTAAACGCTGAAAAATCAAAATTTTTGTTCTGAAGGAAAATAACTAGTTTTACGTTAATAAACCGCTCTAGCGATTAATATAGACACCCAGGACCTATGCTTACTAAAAATTGAATTTTTATCAAAAACTGCGTTTTTACTCAATTGCTGGACTCTGCCAATTTTTCTGACTCCGAGGGAAAAAAAATTTCTATCACCCCAAATATCACAAAACTCCTTTAATTCACAAAAATTTGGGTTTCTCGTTTCCAGATATAAATACGTTATTATTTACTACTGACGTTGTATACAGAACAATACCGACACTTCGGGCGGTTTCAACACTCACTAATTCGAATTTTCGTCAAAATCCGAGATTTTCACCTCAAATGGACTCTGACAAAATTACAACACGATTTTCTCGAAAAATAACTAAATTCGGCAAAAATGTAATTATCACTGTTTAATGCTTTACGAACAGAATTACGTCCCTTGCGCGCACTAGAGAGTAATACTGACCCTAGGATATACACGAAACCTGAAAATTAGAATTTCCGCCAAAAAGTCAGATTCTAGCCCAAGCTGGACTTAGAAAATTTTCCACCTACGTTTCTACTGAAAACAGAATTCTAAGTCTACAAACACAATTCTACCGTCTTACTGGTAAAAACTAGAAAATATCACTCGCATCGACTGGGGAATCCTAATGACACCCAGATCATACACGTGACCCATGAATACAAATTAATTACAGTTAACGACTTTCCGACATTGACTTAGCCGAAAACTTATCCCAAAATACTTAGAAATATTCCACGGACTCTATTAAGCATTTACACGCAACTTACTATCCCTTAAACTCCTTCACTTATCTATCGTGACCGACACATAGCCCTAAGTCCAGAGGGTTAACTACACTCTAGCAACAACGCCTCTGACTTAGACTAATACAACAGGGAATAGCAAAACTTAATGTACGCACTTAGCCTAATATGCAAGAAAATGCTAAACACTTTGATAAAAAAAAATTTAACCGGTGATTGAATGTAAGGGAAAAAAATTAATCTAGAACAACGCAAATAAACGGAAATTACTTTATAAATTTAAGTATACTTAATTCAAAAATGCACTCGACTTAATCTTATAATTGCTCCTACCGGCTCGCCGTACCACACCTAGCCTAGGGGCCACACCGTCTAGGTTCCAACAGAGCGACACGCAGCTTTCAGCAACAATTATGACTAGGGACGACTCAACCTCCACTAAGTGTGCGATCACTTAGTTGTTGAATCGCTGCTAGGTAGGTTACTAGTCCGTCCCTCGGAGGCCGCAACGCCCTTCACGGATTACGTTTTTCCTAGAGTTTTGGGTCGTCTAATAACGCCCTCGGACTATCTACTGGCGTCCCACAGATATATCCGCCCCCGACAGCCCTCAAGGAACTGCTGTTGAGAGTATGGCGGCTCCCAACACCTCTGAATTAATTGCAATGGGTCGAGTATGGTACCCAGTCCAATCAACTCGGAGCGGTCTCCTTTTCAATAAATCTATTTTAACAGCCTAATCTTACTAACTAAACCTTAATCATATCAGCCCGCATGACCCAAGATTCGCCAATCCCCACTCAAACGCACTTGTGGGGCGCACTGCTAATCCTGGCCCGCGGCTGTCTCCTTAGCACCCGCGCACGTGTTCGAACGGCTAGACGCGTGAGCCTTTCAACAATTTCAAACAAAATTGTTGAAACCACCGCTGTGCACCATTGTAACACGAGTTTGGGTTTCTCTCACTCTACTTCACTTCCTTCTTTGCCCTCTACCCGTATTCTTACTTTTTATTCTCTACCAAGGGACTCCAAAACTTTTACCAAAGCCAACTCCACGCCACGTGGTCCTAAGACGATTGACCGACTTAGGATTCTACACCCAGTATGACGTGACCTAGGCTTTGAACAAAACCCTAGAGTCGCCTCTACGCTGCCACCACCAGACCAGCAACACAGAGCAATGATCGAGGTCTGGATCGATCACGCTAATTATTCAACCTTGGGGCTTGATCCCCACTCAATGACCGTGGAAACTTAAGAGTGTGAAATTAATTCCACGGGAATGATTCGATGTTAGAATCGGCGCCCGATCCAACTCTTCCTCGTGTGGACCTCGTGACCAGGACAAGTATACACATAAAACACATGGAAACAATAAAATGCGAAATATTAACAAATTTAATTTATTAAAAGAAAAACTAAAACAAAATCTAAATATGTTCACTCCCTGTCACTTTAACACTCCCTACTTGACCTGAATGGCAAATGAGACTATTTCTATACATAACCATAGCAACTATACCTTGGGCGACCAGCTCTAGATGTTGGGCTGGTCTCGGGGAGAGGTAAGATGTTTGACCTCTTATCCCAGCTGCTCCCGTTTCCACACTGATCTCTCCCTTGTCTGGTCTACCCCAGACAGAACATTGTATCCTTCCGCCTAGTCAAAGTTTTACCAAGTTACTAGCCAGGTTTAAGTTATAACAATTAACCTCTGTTGTACTTAATTGATCCAGACTGGTTGAATTATTTTACTGAAATTAAGTTACACCAACATCTACGGCAGAGCTGTTCCCGATCCCCAAAATGGTTAATTGAACTTTGAGAAATAATAGACATGTCAACCCTGCTGACCTATGACCGCCGGTCACTCCGCCTTACAAGTTAGATCTGATTCGTGACGTCACTGATGGTGACTTAAACTCAATAATTAGAATACTCTTGATATTGTATCCAGTACTATTATACAATACAATTTTAATGCAAAATGAATAAAGGCTAATTTTCTCTAAATTACTGAATACTATAGGATGATTCATTATACGCAGCTATGAACAAAGCGTCGGTTATTTCCACCGCGAATTCCCCTGGGGGTCAGGTTTCCCAGGTCACCATGCGGGCTCAGCTTCCCATTCTCTTTTGTCGATAAACCACTCTGGATAATTCTTACAACAGCCTAGTTTGTTACACCGAGGCCCGGTCCTCGACCAGGCCTCCTTTATGTTACACACACCCCAGGAAGCAGCCCGTAGCAGCGGACTAACTCCCAGGTACCTATTTACTGCTTGGTGAACAGGTCCATCAGAGTGAAAGAAACATTTTGTCCATTTGTCTCCGCCTTCACTGCGGATCGAACCCGGAACCACAGGACTACATATCCGAAGCGCTGTCCACCCAACTGTTAGTTAGTAACAGTTGATTTACAGTGAGAGGCGGCGAAAGAGCAGAGCTCAGACCCGCAGACACAACTAGGTGAATATAACTAGGTAAATACACACACACGCCACGATGTAGCCGTAGCAACTGTCTAACGCGTTGGTGTTCGGCTGTTCAAAGCTAGGGGTATGGCCTCGTCACATAGAATAAAAAAAAAAATAGAAAATCTGGAACTTCGTCTGTGGTAAGGTAAGGAGAAGACACACAAAACACAAGTAAATTTTAACAATGGAATTTTAATTACGTTAAAGAAATCAAAACATGAATAAAATTGACATACAAATTCGTATAATAAAATCAATCAAAAATAATAAGAATAATCGAATGACAAAATGAAAAGTTACGTTAAGACAAGTGAGCAATAACAAGCTGTGCAATATACAATAAAATGAGAGGTGCAGGAATATTGGCTTTAAGCTATCACCTCTCTTAGTACACGTAAGCCACAGCTTAGTCTACCAAGAAGACGTGTTAACCATATGAAAGCACTGAATATTCTGAAGACTGAGGTCGTGGCGGCCCCAGACATCAAGTAGTATGGTGGGTGGAGTGCAGTTGCAGCTAGACCGGCGGCCAATCAGCGAGGAGCCGGCAACAAGACAGGTAGTTTGGCGGTTTGAGGTGGAGCAGGTGTTCCTGGCTGCATACGTTTTGCTCTCTGGCAAACTTTGGAGATGTTGTTGTCGTTGTTGGACATTTCTTCCATAGTAGTTTTATATATTTGTAGCGACGTATTTTTGGAGGGAAGAGCAGGCTCAATCTCTTGAAGGAGATTATCGTCACAACTCTCCCCCGAAGCCTGCGGTTCTGGAAGAAGTACGTCGTAATGTGGTGGAGTAATAGATGGAGTCGCTAATACTTCATAAACTCTGGAGAGATCATGGGCTAAGATGTTGTCGGAATCTTGGTATAGCGTGTCTCCAGGTTGAATTTCTGCAGTTAGCAAGCCCATAGTAGAAGACGTTGAGATGAGAAGTGGGCGTGCTGCAGGAGGTGTAGGGTGGTGCGGTCCGTGTTGATGGTGGACCGAGCAATTTTCAGGTGTTGAGTGAAGTGCTGGAGCTTCAGGATGATGAAGAGTAGCTCCTTGCCAATTGTTCCGTTGTTCCTTGTAGCAGTAGTCGCTGACAGGTGTATTCTTCTCGCCTCGTTGCTGCATCACGACACCACCAACGTCGGTACCATTGGCAGGCGATGAGTCACAATAACGTGGCTGAAGTATGTTGACCAGACCACACACTAGAAATTGAAGGGACGACGACGTTTCGGTCCGTCCTGGACCATTCTCAAGTCGATCGGTACCATTGGCGTCGACATGGAGGATGAAGGGCTTATCTGACGAGGTGAGAGTGGAATTAGAATAGGGCAAAGGAGCACGATTATTATCCTGAAAGTATTTGGGAAGATCATTAAGGATTTCGGAATTAGAAAGCGCCGACTCCTTGTCAGTGCTTTCGGGAGGAGAAGCTGGGAAGGTCTCACTGTGGATGTAGGGTTCTGTGAAGGTAGAACAGTTAATCAGGACAGTGGGAGGAGTACCATTATATTGCTTCAGGAGGTTGACGTGGCACAGCTGGGTCTTCCTCCGCCTATCTGGAGTCTCTATGACGTAGTTGTTGTTATTTCTGCACTCTTTGACGCGGTAGGGTCCTGAAAACCTGTTTTGTAAAGGTGAACCTGGGATAGGAAAATATGCAAGCACGAATCTCCCGGCTTAAATTTTCGTACTTTTCTGGTCTGGTCGTAATGAGTCTTCATCCTCTCCTGGGCTTTCAATAGATTATCATGGGCAAAACGGTGGACTCTCTCTAGAATGTGTTGAAGGTTTTGAAGAAACTGGGGCACATTCTGATGCTCACTGAAGGTGGCATCTCGGAGAGAGTCTTTGAAAGCCTTAAGGGGAGTACGGCACTTACGGCCGTAGAGCATCTCACAAGGAGATACTCCTAGGGACTCATTGGGGAGACTTCTGTAGATACACATTATAAGGTCGATTTGCTTATCCCAATCCTTAGAGGTTTCACTACAAAACTTTTTCAAGAGTGCTTTGATTGTCTGATGACTACGTTCAAGAGAACCCTGTGAAGCAGGATGATAGGGGCTGGACAATACCTGTTTGATGTTGAACTCCTCCAGTGTCCTTTTGAAGAGATCACTGGTGAAGTTGGTACCACAGTCGCTCTGAATCTCCCTGGGAAATCCGTATTGAGTGAAGATCTTCAATAGATGTTTTACCACCGTAGCAGCCGTGACGTTCTTCACTGGAACTGCTATGGGAAATCTGGTGGTAGGACACAGGATGGTTAAGATATAGGCGTTACCTGAACTGGTCCGAGGTAAAGGACCAACACAGTCTATTATGAGTCTGTGGAAAGGTTCCGCAGGCACCTGTATGGGAATCAGTGGTGCTCTGGGAATGGAGATGTTCGGTTTGCCTGCCATCTGACATGTATGACACTGTTTTACGTACTGTTTGACGTTATTTACCATACCTGGCCAGTAGTAGTCTTGACGAATTCCATGGTAAGTCTTGTTGAAGCCGTAGTGGGAGAGTGCTCCGTGGGCCAGGTGTAGAATAGTGGGCCGCAGGCTGGTAGGAATCACAAGTTGTTCGATGTTGGCCCAATCGTCCTCCTCCTTCAGTTTACTGGGTCTATATCTGCGGTAGAGCAAGTCGTTCTCTAGGAAGAACCCAGGAATACTGTCGGGTTGAGTCTCAGCCTGGAAAAACAATGGTGTTAAAGTAAGATCTTCCCTCTGCAACTTACGGAACTCCAACTTGGTCAGATTCGGGGGTAGTTTCTGAGGGTCTTGAGGGACAGCGGTAGCAGTAGAGTCAGCTGGCTGTGGACGTGCGGCTTGTGCACGGGTGGTCACGAGAACCGGAGGAGAAACTTCATCACTCTCTTGAACCTCTGCTGGAACATACGCTAGAATAGGGTTACTTGGCACAGAGTTACACACCTGGGGTTTGTCCATGACGATCAGGTTGGTCGGTTGCAGGTCTTCTGCCAAGTCGTTGCCTAGGAGAAGTTGCACTCCAGGCATGGGAAAAGGCTTTTCCCTGACGGCGACTTGGACTTCTCCGTTCACGTAGGGACAATCCAGGTGGACTCTGGCGAGAGGGTATGGAATGGTAGCAGTGAGGTCAGTGATGAAGACAGTTTCTCCGGTGTAGACGATGTTGGGCACAGCCGACTTCAAGATGATCGATTGTAGAGCCGCTGTGTCCCTCAAGATCTTCAATTTGAAACGTCCCTCCGGATTTGAACCGTTGGCAGAGACAGTTCCAGTATACAGGTGGTTACTGAAAAGAGAAAGATCATTAACATTAACACCAACATTCATCACAGGCTTACCGGACTTAGGAGGAGTTGGTTTGGGTTTCTGTGGGTCAGTGGTTCCCTTGTATTGAGACTTACCACACTTGTCTATGGTATGTCCATAGAGTCTACAATACTTGCAGTACAATTGCGAGCCAGCTTGGTCGGTGCTCACTTTCTCGTAACTGTACCACGACTTCTTACTGGAGGATGGTTCGGGTGTCAGCCGGTGGATGAGGCTGTAAGTGTCAGCCGACTTAGCACACTTCAGGTAGTCGGTTTCTTCTTTATCTGCTAAGTAGAGACGGACAGGAGGCGGCACACGCCTCAAGAATTCTTCAACTAGCATCAGGTTGACGAGTTCTGTAAAAGTAGAGACATGTGCTGCTTCCAGCCATTTCATGAAATATCTCCGTTTTGTGTTAGCAAACTCGAGGAAGGTAGTGGTACTTGCCTTCAGGTGGTCACGGAATTTCCTTCTATAACTTTCGGTGGAAAGGAGGTAGGCGTCCAACACTGCTTGTTTCAGAGTCTGGTAGTCATTCTCAGACGCCAAAGTACTGAGTGTGACTGCAGCTCTACCTGTAAGATGGACTCTGAGAAGTGTGGCCCATTGGTCTACAGGCCAACTGAGTTGATTAGCAAGGGTTTCAAAGGTGGTGAAAAACACATCAACTTCTGCTTCTACAAAGGATGGCATTAACTTACTTGCATGTGATATATTAAAACTGACGGGAAGATTGGCAGTAGCTTGCTGGCGTTGAGTGAAGTGTGAAGTTTCCAAGGCGATTTCGCGTTGACGACACTCTAGAGCCAGAGTCGCTTGTTGCTTGTCATGTTCGCGTTGCATCTCCAACTCGCGTTGTTTGGTTTCAAGCTGTACGCGTTCCCGCTCCTGGAGTGTTTCAAGCTGTACGCTTTCACGTTCACGGAGTAATGCGACCTCACGTTCGTGTTCTTCTCTCCTCAAAGCAGTCTCACGTTCGTGTTCTTCCCTTCGTATGGCAGCTGCTTCCCTTTGCTGTTCGCGGGCTTCCCTTTGCTGCTCACGTTCAATCTTGGCCAGCTCTAGTTTGAGTTTCATCGTCGCCAAATCGGTTTTATCTGCAATATAGTAAGTTTCATGAGTTTCAGAGTCTATCTTACCTTGCTTTAAGAAATGATCCAGCAACAGATTGTATATTTCACTCTTGTTGGCTTGGTAGGGAACTGTTAGCTGATACTCATGTGCAAGAGTTTGTAATTCAGTCTTCTTGGCATGACTTAAAGTCCCTATTGCACCTGCTGGATCTGCACGGAAAGCTTGGAGACGAAACATGGTGAAATTAGCAAATAAATGTATAACGAATATTCAGTTATAGTGAATGTCAGAAACAGGACAACGTGGCAACTGGTACCTATCCTGTTGGATCTTAAACAATTAAAGTTAAGTATAAGGTGTTAAATGATTAATTTAAATCAAAGGCGCAGGAAATCTTGTACCCGGTACTCATGTAAGAGGATAAGGGCAAGAAAATCCTACTAACAAATGAAACAGAGTTTCGAAAACAAATGAAACAGTTAATTGCCTCAAAAGTAAAATTGGTAGTCCAAGGATGTAGCCATACCTTGCCAAGTCTCTATAGGACATAAAGCAAGTTTTTCCTACTGAAATTAGTATGATACTTACAGAATTAGCGAACTTTTGTGCTCTGAAAAAGTAAGCTAATTCCCTACCGTTGTATGTATCATCATCTCTGACTGACGTGTAGGGGTGCGAGGTGTCAACTGGTGACGAGAACTGCTGCTGAGGTCCCAATTCAGCAACTAAAGTTCGAGCTAGAGGAACTATGGCCCTCTTTGTCCTCCTACAGTCAGATTGCAGAAGATTGAGTGCACTTGACCCGGGGCAGACCACAGTACCAGGGTACCAATATGATGATCTGTCAAAAATGAGAAATATCCAAGGGACAAAGATGGTAAACACGAGTAATAACACGGAAGGAGAGAAGACCAATTAAGAGTATGACTGCAGCCTACAGTCACCACGTAATCCAAAGTTGTCTCACCTTCACCATATGTTACTCTCGTAATGCACAATACACCGCACCATATAAAAAATGAAATTGAATATGAAAAATAGTAAAAGCTACGTTAACAAAGTTAAATACGCTTACCATTAATTACCACTTGGCACCAGTACCTGAGTGAAGCTCCTAGGACAGGCCCCCATATAATATGTGACGGTAACGCGTTGGTGTTCGGCTGTTCAAAGCTAGGGGTATGGCCTCGTCACATAGAATAAAAAAAAATAGAAAATCTGGAACTTCGTCTGTGGTAAGGTAAGGAGAAGACACACAAAACACAAGTAAATTTTAACAATGGAATTTTAATTACGTTAAAGAAATCAAAACATGAATAAAATTGACATACAAATTCGTATAATAAAATCAATCAAAAATAATAAGAATAATCGAATGACAAAATGAAAAGTTATGTTAAGACAAGTGAGCAATAGCAAGCTGTGCAATATACAATAAAATGAGAGGTGCAGGAATATTGGCTTTAAGCTATCACCTCTCTTAGTACACGTAAGCCACAGCTTAGTCTACCAAGAAGACCTGTTAACCGTATGAAAGCACTGAATATTCTGAAGACTGAGGTCGTGGCGGCCCCAGACATCAAGAAGTATGGTGGGTGGAGTGCAGTTGCAGCTAGACCGGCGGCCAATCAGCGAGGAGCCGGCAACAAGACAGGTAGTTTGGCGGTTTGAGGTGGAGCAGGTGTTCCTGGCTGCATACGTTTTGCTCTCTGGCAAACCATGGAGATGTTGTTGTCGTTGTTGGACATTTCTTCCATAGTAGTTTTATATATTTGTAGCGACGTATTTTTGGAGGGAAGAGCAGGCTCAATCTCTTGAAGGAGATTATCGTCACAATATATATATATATATATATATGTATATATATATATATATATATATATATATATATATATATATATATATATATATATTAGTATATTTTGGTAGCAGTCTTTCCTGTAGACATATATTATTAAATATGACCGAAAAAGTAAGATTAATAATTCTAACACGAATTTTCTCAATCTTTCGTACATTACGCTTCACTGTTGGAGGTAAATCAAAAATCACTTCTCCAAAATTCATTTTTATTTCTAGTCTGACGCGACACGGGCGCGTTTCGTAAAACTTATTACATTTTCAAAGACTTCACAAATACACAACTGATTAGAACTTACGTCTCTCTGATATTATATCTACATTTGAGTGAGGTGGGAAGGGTGATGTGGCATTAACACAAGACAGAACAGGAGGGGATATTAATAGGGTATTAAAAGTATCAACACAAGACATCGATATCATCGATAGATACAGCGATAGCAGGCGGCTTGACGTTTGCGAGGCACTACACATCAAGAAGTCAACACCAGCAATCAACAGCCAATTATTGCACAACTATATTCTACCCACCTCAAGACTCCGCTCCAATATAGAAGCATCAAGAAATATGGACCAATAGGCTTTCTACAAACACTTCTATTCAATACCCATTGTTTCTGTTCTGTCTTGTGTTGATACTTTTAATACCCTATTAATATCCCCTCCTGTTCTGTCTTGTGTTAATGCCACATCACCCTTCCCACCTCACTCAAATGTAGATATAATATCAGAGAGACGTAAGTTCTAATCAGTTGTGTATTTGTGAAGTCTTTGAAAATGTAATAAGTTTTACGAAACGCGCCCGTGTCGCGTCAGACTAGAAATAAAAATGAATTTTGGAGAAGTGATTTTTGATTTACCTCCAACAGTGAAGCGTAATGTACGAAAGATTGAGAAAATTCGTGTTAGAATTATTAATCTTACTTTTTCGGTCATATTTAATAATATATATATATATATATATATATATATATATATATATATATATATATATATATATATATATATATATATATATATAAAACCACTATATATATAAAACCATTTTATATATATATATATATATATATATAAAATCTTGGAAACCACTTCACCTGCATTTGGGTGAGGTGATATGTTACAACAGTTTTGGATCAGGCGAAAACAAACTTTCAACACAAGACAGAATATATATATATATATATATATATATATATATATATATATATATATATATATATATATATATATATATATTGGTAGCAGTCTTTCCTGTAGACATATATTATTAAATATGACCGAAAAAGTAAGATTAATAATTCTAACACAAATTTTCTCAATGCTTATTTTCACTGTTGATGGTAACTGAAAAATCAATTCTCCAAAATTCATTTTTATTTCTAGTCTGACGAGACACTTGAACGCGTTTTGTAAAACTTATTACATTTTCAAAGACTTTAGTTTACACACACACAACTATAACTGAACAGAGTTTAAACAGCTTCGATTTTATACCTGCATTTGGGTGAGGTGATATGTTACAACAGTTTTGGATCAGGTGAAAACAAACTTTCAACACAAGACAGAACACGAAACAATGGGTATAATATTTTGTAAGTTAAAGGGAAGAATGGAAGTAACTGCAAAGGGCCTATTGGCCCATATTTCTTGATGCTTCTGTATTGGTGCGGAGTCTTGAAGTGGGTAGAATATAGTTGTGCATTAATTGGCTGTTGACTGCTGGTGTCGACTTCTTAATGTGTAGTGCCGCGCAGATATCAAGCCGCGGTGTATCAATCGATGATTTCCGTGTTTTTTGTTTACACCACGAAAGACACCTTACAAGTAGAACTTATTGCGGAAGGAGGAAAGACTCGAGGCAATTACAGAAGCACCATACTGTCCCCCGAGCTCAAAGCGGCAGCTAAGAGCCTTCGTGAGAACAAGGAGATAGTCGTCAGGAGAGGTGACAAGTCGCCAATATACGTCATTCTTAAAAAAGACGAATATCTGGCGAAAATGAAACTCATTCTCTCTGACCAAACTAAATTCCAAAGGGTAACGAAGGACACCACAGCCGAATTGTAGGCAATGGTCAACAAATTGATCGACACTGTGAACGCCAAGAAATCCGGACTCCACCTGCCAAAGATTATTGGGGAATATAAGCCTGGATACGCGTGTGGAAATGTCAAGACACATAAGCTTGGAAACCCACTTCGGCCAATCATTAGCCAGATACCCACACCCATGTACAGACTGGCGAAGCGAATCAATGGCTTGCTGTCTCCTTATGTCCATTGCACCTTCAGCCTGAAGTCTCCAAAGGAATTTGTTGACTTACTGCGGGGAACACGGGCCACAGGGATAAGAGCCTCGTTGGACGTAGAATCACTGTTTACCAACGTACCTGTGGATGAAACAATCGGGATGATAGCGGACAGAGTGTATCGTGATCCGGCCTGTACTCCTCTTGACATATCAGAAAACATTCTATGGAAACTACTCCAAGCTTGTACTAAAGAGGCACCCTTTTTGAGCCCGGATGGGCACATGTATAAGCAAGTAGATGGGGTCGCCATGGGTTCTCCCCTAGGTGTCCTGTTTGCGAACTTCTACATGGGTACCATTGAAGAAAAGGTCTTAGTCGACATGAACTTGAAACCGGCCATATACTGCAGGAATGTTGACAACATTTTTACACAGGTACCTGATGTCAGACATCTGCAGGAGCTGAAGGAAGCATTTGAGCGGAATTCTGTGTTTCGTTTCACTTACGAGATGGAGAAGGATGGGAAGCTGCCCTTTCTAGATGTAACAGTCATGGAAAGAAGCGGAGGTTTCCACACTGCAGTCTACACTAAGGAAACAAACATAGGAATGTGCCTCAATGCCAACAGTGACTGCCCAGACAGGTACAAGAGGAGTGTCGTTAACGCTTATGTCGACCGTGCTCTCAGCCACATCTCAGGATGGAAGTAAGTCGATGAAGAACTCTGTAGGGTAAGTCAAGTCCTAGTCAACAACGGCTTCTCCAATGGTTTCGTTGAAGACATCATAAGAAGGAAGATGAAACGCCATGCAACCTCTGAAGAGACAACTAACACAACACCTGTACCCCGTATTAGACTATTTTACACTAACTTCTTTTCCACAGCTCATAAAACGGAGGAAAGGGTCCTGAAAGATATTGTTAATAAAAAACGTTATCCCTACAGACAAAAATCAGAAGATACAATTGACGATCTACTATAAAACCAAGAAAACGGCCAACCTACTCATGAGAAACTGTCCAGACACAAAGCAGAACGCTTTAAAAGAGACCAATGTCGTCTATGCCTTCAAATGCTCACTTGAGGACTGTAAGCCTCAAAGAATTCAGTATATAGGTACGACAACAACATCTCTTTCCAGGCGATTAACGATGCACAAGCAACAGAACTCCATCAAAGAACATATAATCTCTTCCCACAACCAGACCATCACCAGAGAAGTCTTAACAAAAAACACGGAAATCATCGATAGATACAGATCAACAGCCAATTAATGCACAACTATATTCTATCCACTATAGATATACATATATATACATATATATATATATATATATATATATATATATATATATATTTATATATATATATATATATATATATATATATATATATATATATATATATATATACGCCATTCCTCTCACAGGCAATGAGATAGTGAGGGATCTCTGGTGCTTTTTAATCGAGCCCTGTTATGTGGGAGAACGCAGTGCCAAATGCTTAATGCAAAGACTTGCCTAATAACCACGGTGGGGTATTCAAATGTGATCGGGGGTATCTTTACCTCCCTTCCCCACTACCCCTCTCTATCTACAAATAGAGAGGGGTAGTGGTCTCTACCTTCTTTCACCACTTTTCCTAACTTACACTGGCTCTTCTCTTCTCTTCACAAACTTTTCCTTTATCGTTTTAACCATGTTCAACCCGACTGAGCCTTTGTGTCTCTTCTCTTTCTCCACCCTCCCTCCTAATCTACACCCTCTCAACCAATCTCCACCCTCCCTCCTAATCTACACCCTCTCCCCCAATCTCTACCCTCTCTCCCAATCTTCTCCCTCTCTCCCAATCTCCACCCTCTCCCCCAATCTCCACCCTCTCTCCCAATCTTCTCCCTCTCTCCCAATCTCCACCCTCTCTCCCCCAGTCTCTACCCTCTCTCATCTCTTTGAACCTTTTCTAGTTTCCTTGTTTTTTTCCAGGTCAGGGATCCTTGCAGGTGATACATACTCAAGAGAAGGTCTCACCTTTGATGTGTGTAGGGCCAGAAAAGTTCCTTTTTCCAAGTTTCTGATGGCTAGCTGAGCACAGGCCAGTATGTGGCGTGTGTTATAACCGTTAGTCTGCTCTTGTGTGTTTTGGCATTTGATTTGGGATTATTTCTTCTCTCGTGTCTTTCTCCTTTTCAGACTGAAACATCTTATACATCAGGGTTTTGTTTTTTGCGCTTTCTCTTCCATTCCTCATAGTTTTTTTTGCATTTGGTTTGGACATATATATTGTCTGAGCAAGCTCTCGAACTTGCACCCGTCCTCAATTAGACTATGAATGGAAGATACATGATACAAGGAGGCAGCTGTCTTAAGAATTAAAAAGAGGCGGAAGAAAGTCTTTAAAGTTCATTCAATAAGAAGGGAGGAAAAGCGGCAGCTGTGACCACAGAACAAGGCGATTCGAGGAAAAGAGAGCGTGATACGATATTAGTATCACACAGGAAAAAGCAGGAAAATTTTAGATAAAACAGACAGCGGTCGACATTCTAATTCAACGCGAGGAAACAGAACAGAGAACTAACCCAGTTATGGGAAGCTAACTCATTTCACCCTAATTATAATGACATCAAAGGGAAACCCAAAATGGGATAATGATGTTGAATGGTTATAGGGACATATTGGTCAATGGTTATGGGGACATGTTGGTCAACGGTTATAGGGAGATGTTGGTTAATGGTTATAGGGACATATTGGTCAGTAAAATATAACTCCTGATTAGCACATAAAACCCAGGAAATTATATGGCAAACCAAATGAAAATCAACTAAAAATGTAAAACATTTACTAAGCATTTTTAGAAATTTATGTTTGGCTACAATTTCAACCTTCCATACTAAGAACAATTTAGATTTGGTGAATAAATTAACTGAAAACATTAATTTCAAATTTATGCATTGTTCACTAGAGTGTCAGTAGACAATTTGCTAACATACATATATGTATATATATGTTAGCAAATATATAACCATACAGAGATCACACTAACGTGATGCATCAAATGAACAAATCCACAAGGGCAGTGACGAGGAATCGAACCTGCGTTCGGGAGCATCCCAGACACTGCCTTAATCGACTGAGCTACGACAGGGTTAAAAAGAGTTGAAACTGAAGTTCTACTGAACTTACTGGATCCCGTAGCCTCTCCGAGGCAGAAACCAGGATTTTACACAACTTCCCCCTGCACCCGAGCTATGTCAATAGGATGTTCTCCCTCTTCGCCTTTACATCATTACACACAGAGATCACACTAACGTGATGCATCAAATGAACAAATCCACAAGGGCCGTGACGAGGAATCGAACCTGCGTCCGGGATTCGAACCTGCGTCCTCCCGGGCGCAGGTTCGATTCCTCTTTGCGGCTCTTGTGAATTTGTTCATTTGATGCATCATGTTAGTGTGATCTCTGTGTGTAATGATGTAAGGGAGAAGAGGGAGAACGGCCTATTGACATAGCTCGGGTGCAGGGGGGGAGGGGGGGGGGTTGTGTAAAATCCTGGTTTGTGCCTCAGAGAGGCTACGGGATCCAATAAGTTCAGAAGAACTTCGGTTTCAACTCCTTTTAACCCTGTCGTAGCTCACTCGATTAAGGTAGTGTCTGGGATGCTCCCGGACGCAGATTCGAATCCTCGTCACGGCCCTTGTGGATTTGTTCAATATATAACTATATTAGTATATTTTGGTAGCAGTCTTTCCTGTAGACATATATTATTCAATATAACGGAAAAAGTAAGATTAATAATTCTAACACGAATTTTCTCAATATTTCTTATATTTCTTTTCACTGTTGATGGTAACTGAAAAATCAATTCTCCAAAATTAATTTTTATTTCTAGTCTGACACGACACTTGAACGCGTTTCGTAATAACTTATTACATTTTCAAAGACTTTAGTTTACACACACACAACTGTAACTAAACAGAGTTTAAACAGCTTCAATTTTATACCTGAATTTGGGTGAGGTGATATGTTACAACACATAATATGTTGTTATAACATATCACCTCACCCAAATGCAGGTATGTGTAAACTAAAGTCTTTGAAAATGTAATAAGTTATTACGAAACACGTTCAAGTGTCACGTCAGACTAGAAATAAAAATGAATTTTGGAGAAATGATTTTTCAATTACCATCAACAGTGAAAATAAATATAAGAAATATTGAGAAAATTCGTGTTAGGATTATTATTCTTACTTTTTCGGCCATATTTAATAATATATATAACCATATATATATATATATATATATATATATATATATATATATATATATATATATATATATATATATATATATATATATATATATATATATATATATATATGTGTGTGTGTGATGGTAAAGCGTTGGCGTTCGGCTGTTTCAAAAGCTGGGGGCAGGGCCTTGTCACATAACAAAAAAAAAAGAGAAGTTTGTCCTTTCGTCTGTGGTAAGGTAATGGGAAGACACACAAAACACAAAGTATATAAACAATGAAATTTTAATTACTCTAGAAAACAAGACATGAATAAAGACAATCTCATAAAATTCAACACAGGTCAACAAACAAAACAACATGAATAATTACTGGCAATGAAAAGTTACTCTAAGACAAGAATGCAAGTTAAAATAAATCAAATAAGTGAGGTGCTGGAATACTGGCTTCAAGCTGCCACCTCCCTTAGTACACGAAAGCCAAGGCTTAGTCTACTAGCGAGAGATGTCAACTCCAAGGAGCACAGAGATATTCTGAGGAATACGGCGTGATGCTGCCCAGACGTTGACTCTTGGTGGTGGCGTGAGTGCAGGTGCGGCGAGACACCAGCCAATCAGCAGCAGGCAGGCGGAGTATGAGCAGTTTGCTGGTAACGGCGGGCTGTAGCCAGTGTGTCGGGGTGTGCATGGTACGATTTGCTTCCTGGGCAAAAGGTTTGGCGATACTGGTGGACGTATCTTCAATATAGTATCTTGTACTTGAACGACGTAACTATGTAGGGAAGAGCAGGCTCAATCTCTCTTGAAAGAGATTATCGTCAATATATATATATACATATATATATATATATATATATATATATATATATATATATATATATATATATATATATATATATATATATACATATATATATATATATATATATATATATATATATATATATATATATATATCCAAAGTGTTGTCCAAAGATTATTAATCTTCACTTGTGGTTTATGCAAATATAGGCTTATAAGCTGGACACGAGTTCTCTCACATTGACAGTGGCTTGACGAAAAATGCAGACTGACCCCCACACTCATCTGGTGCCTTCGGGATGTGGAGATGTTTGGGATATATATCTTGAACTATCTACTTCTTTTGTAAGGTCTGATGGTGTAGTGGGTTAAAGCATACTAGTTATGCCAGCTACTGGAAGGTAGTTGTGCTGGGTTCGAGTCCCACTGGTGGGTGTTGTCCAAAGATTATTAATCTTCACTTGTGGTTTATGCAAGTATAGGCTTATAAGCTGGACACGAGTTCTCTCACATTGACAGTGGCTTGACGAAAAATGCAGACTGACCCCACACTCATCTGGTGCCTTCGGGATGTGGAGATGTTTGGGATATATATCTCGAACTATCTACTTCTTTTGTAAGGTCTGATGGTGTAGTGGGTTAAAGCATACTAGTTATGCCAGCTACTGGAAGGTAGTTGTGCTTTCTGGGTTCGAGTCCCACTGGTGGGTGTTGTCCAAAGATTATTAATCTTCACTTGTGGTTTATGCAAGTATAGGCTTATAAGCTGGACACGAGTTCTCTCACATTGACAGTGGCTTGACGAAAAATGCAGACTGACCCCACACTCATCTGGTGCCTTCGGGATGTGGAGATGTTTGGGATATATATCTCGAACTATCTACTTCTTTTGTAAGGTCTGATGGTGTAGTGGGTTAAAGCATACTAGTTATGCCAGCTACTGGAAGGTAGTTGTGCTTTCTGGGTTCGAGTCCCACTGGTGGGTGTTGTCCAAAGATTATTAATCTTCACTTGTGGTTTATGCAAGTATAGGCTTATATATATATATATATATATATATATATATATATATATATATATATATATATATATATATATATATATATATATATATAAATATATATATATATATATATATATATATATATATATATATAAATGTCGTACCTAGTAGCCAGAACGCACTTCTCAGCCTACTATGCAAGGCCCGATTTGCCTAATAAGCCAAGTTTTCCTGAATTAATATATTTTCTCTAATTTTTTTCTTATGAAATGATAAAGCTACCCATTTCATTATGTATGAGGTCAATTTTTTTGTATTGGAGTTAAAATTAACGTAGATATATGACTGAACCTAACCAACCCTACATAACCTAAAATAACCTATCTTTATAGGTTAGGTTGGGTTAGGTAGCCAAAAAAGTTAGGTTAGGTTAGGTTAGGTAGGTTAGGTAGTCGAAAAATAATTAATATATGAAAACTTGGCTTATTAAGCAAATCGGGCCTTGCATAGTATGACCGAAAAAGTAAGATTAATAATCCTAACACGAATTTTCTCAATATTTCTTATATTTCTTTTCACTGTTGATGGTAACTGAAAAATCATTTCTCCAAAATTCATTTTGAAGAAATGATTTTTATATATATACATACATATATATATATATATATATATATATATATATATATATATATATATATATATATATATATATACTGCGATGGCAGACCAATATGGTCGTCATGGTCTGGTATGTCGTAAATCACAGGGAAAAATTGCAAGACATGAAGAAGTCAACGACATCATCAAGAGGAGCCTCGCCACAGCCCGCTGCCCGGCACAAAGAGAACCACACTTATCCAGACCTAACGACCCTCAGAAGCGCCCTGATGGGGTCACCTTGCCACCTTGGAAGGATGGTAAGCAAGTGGTATGGGACTACACGTGCGCTGCCACACTGGCCAGTACCTACCTCCACTACAGCACACGTGAAAGCGGTGGTGCTGCTTCTTTCAGGGAATCGCAGGAAATTATTAAATACAGAGGTCTAGCACACTGCGACAGCTTTGTTCCGATCGGCTCGGAGACCCTCGGTTCGTGGGGAAAATGTGCATTGAAGTTCCTGAAGGAATTGGGGGACAAATTGATCAGCGCTACAAAAGACCAGAGAGCAAAAAGTTTCTTGTTCCAGCGCCTCAGTGTTGCGATTCAGAGGGAAAATGCCTGTTGCGTCTTGGGCACTAGTCCAACTTCAGAGGAATTCGAAGAAGTGTTTGACTTGCAACAATGATCGAACCCGTCTGTGACATTCATCAATGTTTCCCATTGTTGTGTTTTTCAAGAGATCCATAACCTTTAAGCACCTTTTTGCATTATTATTTTTGTATCAACCCATGTATATCTTGTAACCATCAAATGCATAATATAGCACAAAAAATAAAAAAGGAAGGGGTGGTAGGAGAAAAGCACACAGAAACTGTATTGGAGGGGATCTAAACATTCCCTCTAATGCGTTATGCGTAGTTTCCTCCGAGGCTATGGGTTCCCCTTCTTCCAGCTAGAGGTGGTACTCCCTTCCATATTATATATAAAAAAATATATATATATATATATGACAATGTCAGACCACGGAGGAAAAATGAAACAGGAAATTTCCTTAAGTACTTTCGTATATTAAATACATCTTCAGACCTTCTGAAGATGTATTTAATATACGAAAGTACTTAAGGAAATTTCCTGTTTCATTTTTCCTCCGTGGTCTGACATTGTCACATTCTTAATCACGTGTTTATTTTCGTGATATACACACATATATATATATATATATATATATATATATATATATATATATATATATATATATATATATATATATATATATATATATATATAACTGAAAACTCACACCCCAGAAGTGACTCGAACCCATACTCCCACAACTGGTATGTACAGGGACGCCTTAATCCGCTTGACCATCACGACCGGACATAAGGAAGTGATAGCCGAGGCTATATGAACCACTTCCCCGCCGGCACTCGGATGGTAATCTTGGGCATAGCATTTTATCAAATCACCTCATTCTTTGGGGCACACGTGAGGAACACAAATGCAAACAAGCCTGAATGGTCCCCAGGACTATATACAACTGAAAACTCACACCCCAGAAGTGACTCGAACCCATACTCCCACAACTGGTATGTACAGGGACGCCTTAATCCGCTTGACCATCACGACCGGACATAAGGAAGTGATAGCCGAGGCTATATGAACCACTTCCCCGCCGGCACTCGGATGGTAATCTTGGGCATAGCATTTTATCAAATCACCTCATTCTTTGGGGCACACGTGAGGAACACAAATGCAAACAAGCCTGAATGGTCCCCAGGACTATATATACTGAAAACTCACACCCCAGAAGTGACTCGAACCCATACTCCCACAACTGGTATGTACAGGGACGCCTTAATCCGCTTGACCATCACGACCGGACATAAGGAAGTGATAGCCGAGGCTATATGAACCACTTCCCCGCCGGCACTCGGATGGTAATCTTGGGCATAGCATTTTATCAAATCACCTCATTCTTTGGGGCACACGTGAGGAACACAAATGCAAACAAGCCTGAATGGTCCCCAGGACTATATACAACTGAAAACTCACACCCCAGAAGTGACTCGAACCCATACTCCCACAACTGGTATGTACAGGGACGCCTTAATCCGCTTGACCATCACGACCGGACATAAGGAAGTGATAGCCGAGGCTATATGAACCACTTCCCCGCCGGCACTCGGATGGTAATCTTGGGCATAGCATTTTATCAAATCACCTCATTCTTTGGGGCACACGTGAGGAACACAAATGCAAACAAGCCTGAATGGTCCCCAGGACTATATACAACTGAAAACTCACACCCCAGAAGTGACTCGAACCCATACTCCCACAACTGGTATGTACAGGGACGCCTTAATCCGCTTGACCATCACGACCGGACATAAGTATCAACACATAAGTATCAACACAAGACAGAACAGAAACAATGGGTATTGAATAGAAGTGTTTGTAGAAAGCCTATTGGTCCATACAAACACTTCTATTCAATACCCATTGTTTCTGTTCTGTCTTGTGTTGATACTTTTAATACCCTATTAATATCCCCTGTTCTGTCTTGTGTTAATGCCACATCATCCTTCCCACCTCACTCAAATGTAGATATAATATCAGAGAGACGTAAGTTCTAATCAGTTGTGTATTTGTGAAGTCTTTGAAAATGTAATAAGTTTTACGAAACGCGCCCGTGTCGCGTCAGACTAGAAATAAAAATGAATTTTGGAGAAGTGATTTTTTATTTACCTCCAACAGTGAAGCGTAATGTACGAAAGATTGAGAAAATTCGTGTTAGAATTATTAATCTTACTTTTTCGGTCATATTTAATAATATATGTCTACAGGAAAGACTGCTACCAAAATATACTAATATATATATATATATATATATATATATATATATATATATATATACAAAAAGGAGATAGTTGTCAGGAGAGGTGACAAGTCGCCAATATATGTCATCCTTAAAAAAGACGAATATCTGGCGAAAATGAACATCATACTCTCTGACCAAACTAAGTTCCAAAGGGTAACGAAGGACACTACAGCCGAATTAAAAGCAAAGGTCAACAAACTGATCGAAACTGTGAACGCCAAGAAATCCGGACTCCACCTGCCAAAGATCATTGGGGAATATAAACCTGGATATGCGTATGGAAATGTCAAGACGCACAAGCCTGGAAACCCACTTCGGCCAATCATTAGCCAGATACCCACACCCACGTACAGATTGGCGAAGCGACTCAACGGCCTGCTGACTCCTTATGTTCCTTGCGCCTTCAGCCTGAAGTCTCCAAAGGAATTTGTGGACTTACTGCGGGGCGCACGGGCCACAGGGATAAGAGCCTCGTTGGACGTAGAATCGCTGTTCACCAACGTACCTGTGGACGAGACAATCGGAATGATAGCCGACAGAGTGTATCGTGATCCAGCCTGTACTCCTCTTGACATGCCAGAAAGTATTCTGAGGAAACTACTCCAAGCTTGTACTAAAGAGGCACCCTTCTTGAGCCCGGATGGGCACATGTATAAGCAAGTAGATGGGGTCGCTATGGGTTCTCCCCTAGGTGTCCTGTTTGCAAACTTCTACATGGGTACCATCGAGCAAAAAGTCTTAGTCGACATGAACTTGAAACCGGCCATATACTGCAGGTATGTTGACGACATTTTTACACAGGTACCTGATGTCAGACATCTGCAGGAGCTGAAGGAGGCATTTGAGCAGAGTTCCGTGCTGCGTTTCACTTACGAGACGGAAAAGGATGGGAAGCTGCCTTTTCTAGATGTAACAGTCATGGAAAAGGGCGGAGGTTTCCACACTGCAGTCTACACAAAGGAAACAAACATAGGAATGTGCCTAAATGCCAACAGCGACTGCCCTGACAGGTACAAGAGGAGTGTTGTTAACGCATACGTCGACCGTGCTCTCAGCCACAGCTCAGAATGGAAGCAAGTCGACGAAGAACTCTGTAGGGTAAGGCAGGTTCTAGTCAATAACGGCTTCTCCAATGGTTTCATCGAAGACATCATAAGAAGGAAAGTGAAAAGCCATGCAACCTCCGAAGAGACAACTAACACAACACCTATACCCCCTATTAGACTATTTTACAGGAACTTCTTTTCCACAGCTCATAAAACAGAGGAAAGGGTCCTGAAAGATATTGTTAATAGAAACGTTATCCCTACAGACAAAAATCAGAGGATACAACTGACGATTTACTATAAAACCAGAAAAACGGCCAGCCTACTCATGAGAAACTCTCCAGACACGAAACAGAACGCTTTAAAAGAGACTAACGTCGTCTATGCCTTCAAATGCCCACTTGGGGACTGTAAGCTCCAAAAAACCCAGTATATAGGCAAGACAACAACATCTCTTTCTAGGCGTTTAACGATGCATAAACAACAGGGCTCCATTAAGGAACATATAATCTCTTCCCATAACCAAACCATCGCCAGAGAAATCCTAGTAAACAACACAGAAATCATCGATAGATACAGCGATAGCAGGCGGCTCGACGTTTGCGAGGCACTACACATCAAGAAGTCAACACCAGCAATCAACAGCCAATTATTGCACAACTATATTCTACCCACCTCAAGACTCCGCTCCAATATAGAAGCATCAAGAAATATGGACCAATAGGCTTTCTACAAACACTTCTATTCAATATCCATTGTTTCGTGTTCTGTCTTGTGTTGATACTTTTAATACCCTATTAATATCCTCTAATGCCACATCATCCTTCCCTCCTTACTCAAATGTAATGCCACATCACCCTTCCCACCTCACTCAAATGTAGATATAAAATCAGGGAAACGCAAGTTCTAATCAGTTGTGTATTTGTGAAGTCTTTGAAAATGTAATAAGTTTTACGAAACGCGCCCGTGTCGCGTCAGACTAGAAATAAAAATGAATTTTGGAGAAGTGATTTTTGATTTACCTCCAACAGTGAAGCATAATGTACGAAAGATTGAGAAAATTCGTGTTAGAATTATTAATCTTACTTTTTCGGTCATATTTAATAAAATATATATATATATATATATATATATATATATATATATATATATATATATATATATATATATATATATATATATATATATATATATATATATATATATATATATATATATATATATATATGATTTCAGCATATATATAATGGAGGTGTCGGGGCGGGCGGACGCGTGGAGGGAGGCTCTGATGTTTACTGAGCCATACCAAGTCACATCCTAGCGCCACCAAGCCTAGCCTGCACAAGTTGCTGTGTGAATATGCTGGGAAGGTGCAGGAGTGGATGGGAAGTGCCCAGAGTGGACCATCTCAACAAAAACGGATCAAAACAGGTGAATTTACAGTGAGGAATATAAGGGCAGTGAGGGCCACGCTGGCGCCCTGTAGGCCTCCCACAGTGAAGATATGGGGGGGGGGGGGTGTTGTTGTGTGGTCAGGCGAGGGTGGGGGGGGGTCATCCATGTGCCACCCAGTGATTATATAAATATATTTGGAAAAGAAAAACTGAAATTAGCAATCATGTTTAGTGTTAATGGAGTTCACAGTGTGTCAGGCTACAAGTGTATGATTCATTCACCATTGTGCAGTGATATACAAGGAAATTGTACCAGTGTTTAAGTGTCACCCAGACCCCCCTCTGCCCTCAAGGCGAGCGGTGTCCGGTCTACCCCCACCCCCACCCCGCCCGCCGGCCTCACCGCACCACTGTACCTCCTGACCATCCCACCCCACCCACCCTGCGGCTGGGCGTCTCCCACCCACCTATTCTCTGCCCACACAGTGCCTGTTGCAGAGATGTGTCACCCTCCATGCACCCAGATATGGCCCAGGTCACAGCAAGCATTCAGGTTCCTCCCAAAAGGGAGGGAGACACAAGTACCCACATGAGTGGTGAGTGCGAGGGACAGCCAACTACCCCTGCCGCCACCACCCGTGTCCACCCTCCCTCGCCACGCCGATGTCACAGCCCGCCCGGGGGACTCCCGCAACTAACCAGGAACCCCTCAGCCAAGAACACGGTCCTGGGAACAATGCACCCAGCGGCGCACCCAGACCCAGAGGAACGTGTCGGGTTTGTGACGAATCTCACAGCCTTAGAAACGATGGCACCCTACGTCAACACAACAACTGTGAGGGTTCATGGACGCAACCTGTAAGTCCATGTACGTCCATGTAGAGAGGGAAGACCCACAGGTCCCCCCGGGACCCCCACACATCCCAGCAAACTTCATGTCATCAGATGACCTCCTGGGGGCCATCAAAGCATCCACCACCAGAACTCTTCCCAACATTCCTAAAGCAGCGCGCCCATTTGCAGCAGGGAAATATACAGAACTTCTAAGGAAAGTGAATGAACGGTCTGAAAATCTTAATGCTGCAGCCACCATCAAAGCATGGCATAATTTGCTCCTGTTTGGCAATATTTGCTTAGGCGTACCTGCAAGAGGAGGCAAGTCACTAGCCTCATCAGTCACTAGGGCAATAAATAATTTCCCCAGAGCTGACAACTTGATCCCCATCCCTCCTCAACGCAAAAACCGTCGTGGAAGACCCAAGAGTTCCAATGATAATTTTAAGCGTGGAACACAAGTGACCAAGAAAATTGAAGAGGGCAACACAGTAGGGGCAATTAGGTTACTTACCAGTGAAGAAACAATCGCCCCTAGAAATACAGCAACTGCCGACTCACTGAGAGAGAAGCACCCTCTCAGAGTACCATGGGAACCCACTGCTCGGGACACAAATGTCCCAGACATGGGACTTCTGTTCCTCCAAGCGTCAGAGGTATACAAAGCCATCATGTCATTTCCACCAGACTCAGCAGGGGGATACACTGGAGTAAGACCTCAGCACCTCAAGGAGATGACAAACCCAGTTCTCGGCGAAGTTGCCGAGACAATACTGTCAGAGATCACGAAGTTTGTCAACGACTGTCTCTCCGGGTTGATCTCAGATAAAATTAAACCCTTCTTCTTCGGAGCATCCCTTTGTGCCCTTAAGAAGAAGGATGGTGGAGTCTGACCCATTGCCGTGGGTAACACACTTTGGCGCCTTGTTGCTAGGGCAGCTGTCAGAAAAATTAGCATAGACGCTGCAACGATGCTTCGACCCCATCAACTAGGTTTTGGTGTCCCCCATGGCTGTGAAGCAGCAGCTCATGCAACACGAGCCTATATCAATCACCTCCCAGAAAATAAGGCATTAATTAAATTAGACTTTAAAAATGCCTTCAACCAGGTAAAAAGGGATGCGGTACTGGAAGCCGTTCGAACCAGCTTTCCTTCTCTACTCCCCTTCGTCTCAGCAGGGTACAGTAGGGAATCGACACTGTTGTTTGGGGAACATGAAGTTGTTTCCGCAGAAGGTGTCCAGCAGAGAGACCCACTCGCCCCCTTTTCTTTTCTGCAAGGCAGCTCAGGAGGTCACAAGCAGGTTGTCCAGCGAGTTCAACATCTGGTTCCTGGACGATGGCACCCTGGCAGGGACACAGGAATCCCTGCTAGAAGATCTTCAGCTAGTGAAATCTAAGGAAGAGGAGTTAGGCCTTACACTAAATCCATCAAAGTGTGAAATCATCTCATCCAGCCAACCAATCATAGATGCAGTACGAATCTTATTGCCAGGGGCCCCAGTGATCGCTCCCACCGACAGTGTGCTGCTAGGGGCACCTCTGGGCTCGAACGCCATTGAAGAAAAAGAAGTCCTCGAAGAAAAGCTTAAAGACCTGAGGAGGATGGAGGTGCGAATAGGGGCTTTGGATGCTCACGATGCTTTGTACCATCTTACAAGGTGCCTGGCCTTGCCCAGACTTACCTATTTCCTCAGGTGTGCTCCTTCCTTTGACAGTCCAAAATTAATGGAATACGACTCACTCCTAAAGACAATAACTATGAAAGTGTTAAACCTCTCCCAGCAAGATGACCAGTGGGACCAAGCAACGCTCCCAGTTAGACTCGGGGGTATAGGTATTTGCAAGGTGACACAGTTAGCATTGCCGGCATTCTTATCCTTCGTCCAGTGCTACAAGTGAATTAGTGAAGGAAATACTACCAGAATACCTAAGGAACTCCATTGGGATTCGTGATCCCAAATTTGTTGAAGGAGCTGGTCATTGGGACACTCTTGTCAATTCACACACCCGACCAACTTTTTCAAACGACGGTAAACAGGCCAAATGGGATAGCCTCATAGTGGAGAACATCGCCAAAGCATTGCTGGACGCAGCTTCTCAGAAGGACATAGTGCGTCTCCTAGCTGTGCAAGCCCCCCATGCTGGGGACTTCCTGTTGGCAGTCCCTAATTCCGCCTTGGGCACCCGACAGGACCATCGGGCCCTAAGTATTGGTGTTGCTTTGCGCCTTCCCGCCCCTATCTCCACCGAACACTGGTGTGTTTGCGGCCATGCACGGGCAGACCAATACGGCAGCCATGGTCTCATCTGTCGTAAGACACAGGGAAAGATAACCAGACTCGAAGCAGTCAATGACATCATCAAGAGAACTTTGGCTACAGCTAGGTGTCCAGCACAAAGGGATTCCCAGCTGTGCAGGCTTGACAACAGCCAAAAGCGCTCAGATGGAGTTACCCTGCAGCCATGGAGGGAAGGTAAACAGGTCATATGGGATTACACCTGTGCATCTACATTGGCTGATACCTATTTAAGTTACAGCTCAGCGGATGGAGGTGGGGCAGCCACCTTCAGGGAGACCCATAAAATCCACAAGTACAGAGACCTAGAACGTTGTTACAGGTTCGTGCCGATAGACTCTGAGACTCTGGGCGCCTGGGGTAAATGTGCACTTAAGTTTTTAAAGGAGGTTGCTGAGGAACTCATTGGAAAAACTAGAGACCCACGAGCAGCCAGTTTCCTGTTCCAGCACCTCAGTGTCGCAGTTCAGAGGGGAAATGCGTGCTGTATCCTGGGTACGCACCCAACCTCCGAGGAGCTGAACGACGTCTTCGAACGCTGATTGTTTAATTGTTATATATTTGTGTGTGTAAGTTCTTTGTAAACTGTAGCATTGCAATAAAATAAAACAAAACATACACAAAAATAATAGGGGTGGTAGAAGAAGAAAAGATATATATATATATATATATATATATATATATATATATATATATATATATATATATATATATATATATATATATATGTATATAAATATATATATATATATATATATATATATATATATATATATATATATATATATATATATATATATATATGTATATATATATATGTATATATATATATATATATATATATATATATATATATATATATATATATATATATATATATATATATATATATATTTATATACATATATATGTATATAAATATATATATATATATATATATATATATATATATATATATATATATATATTTATATACATATATATATATATATATATATATATATATATATATATATATATATATATATATATATATATATATATATATATATATATATATATATATATATATATATATATATATATATATATATATATATATATATATATATGTCGTACCTAGTAGCCAGAACGCACTTCTCAGCCTACTATGCAAGGCCCGATTCCTTGCTGCTGGGTCGTGCGTTTTAATATTATTATATTTTGGTAGCAGTCTTTCCTGTAGACATATATTATTAAATATGACCGAAAAAGTAAGAATAATAATTCTAACACGAATTTTTTCGATTTTCGTACGTTTATTTTCACTGTTGGTGGTAATTAAAAAATCAATTCTCCAAAATTCATTTTTATTTCTTGTCTGACGCGACACTTGAGCGCGTTTCGTAAAACTTATTACATTTTCAAAGACTTTAGCTTACACATACACAACTGAATAGAAAATATACTAATATTAAAACGCACGACCCAGCAGCAAGGAATCAAGCCTTCACGATAAAATATCGCCAAGATCTGATTCGTGATCAGATATACAAGGCAGAAAATGAAATCGAAGACAACAAAGCGCAACTACTTCATGCTACAAACGAATGGAGAAATAGCAACATCGACGAAAGTCTCCGTACCCGCATTGAACAACACCTCGACATCCTCACAGACCGACATCACCTAAGCACTAAAACAAGGATTATCAAGAAACTAACAACGTTATAGGGAGGACCTATGGCAATTCCACGACCGAGAGATGGCTTCCTGAACCTTGCAGGAATTAACCTCACTGAGGACCAAGTCACTCTCCTAAATCTGGGTATAAACTGTCACGTTATGTCCAGACCGAGTGAGATGGCCCGGAAAGTGGAGTTGGAAATTCTGTTGGACGACATATTCGACCTCGAGACACAAAAGAAGGTCACTACCAAAGATACCTTACAAGCAGAACTTATTGCGGAAGGAGGAAAGAATCGAGGCAACTACAGAAGCACCATACTGTCCCCCGAGCTCAAAGCGGCAGCTAAGAGCCTTCGTGAGAACAAGGAGATAGTTGTCAGGAGAGGTGACAAGTCGCCAATATACGTCATTCTTAAAAAAGACGAATATATGGCGAAAATGAACCTCATACTCTCTGACCAAATTAAATTCCAAAGGGTAATGAAGGACACTACAGCCGAATTGAAAGCAAAGGTCAACAAATTGATCGAAACTGTGAATGCCAAGAAATCCGGACTCCACCTGCCAAAGGTTATTGGGGAGTATAAACCTGGATATGCGTATGGAAATGTCAAGACACACAAACCTGGCAACCCACTTCGGCCAATCATTAGCCAGATACCCACACCCATGTACAGACTGGCGAAGCGACTCAATGGACTGCTGACTCCTTATGTCCCATGCGCCTTCAGCCTGAAGTCTCCAAAGGAATTTGTTGACTTACTGCAGGGCACACGGGCCACAGGGATAAGAGCCTCGTTGGACGTAGAATCCCTGTTTACCAACGTACCTGTGGACGAGACAATCGGGATGATAGCCGACAGAGTGTATCGTGATCCGGCCTGCACTCCTCTTGACATACCAGAAACATTCTGAGGAAACTACTCCAAGCTTGTACTAAAGAGGCACCCTTCTTGAGCCCGGATGGGCACATGTATAAGCAAGTAGATGGGGTCGCCATGGGTTCCCCCCTAGGTGTCCTGTTTGCAAACTTCTACATGGGTACCATCGAGCAAAAAGTCTTAGTCGTAATGAACTTGAAACCGGCCATATACTGCAGGTATGTTGACAACATTTCTACACAGGTACCTGATGTCAGACATCTGCAGGAGCTGAAGGAGGCATTTGAGCAGAGTTCCGTGCTGCGTTTCACTTACGAGATGGAAAAGGATGGGAAGCTGCCCTTTCTAGATGTAACAGTCATGGAAAAGAGCGGAGGTTTCCACACTGCAGTCTACACTAAGGAAACGAACATAGGAATGTGCCTAAATGCCAACAGCGACTGCCCAGACAGGTACAAGAGGAGTGTTGTTAACGCTTATGTCGACCGTGCTCTCAGCCACAGATCAGAATGGAAGCAAGTCGATGAAGAACTCTGTAGGGTAAGGCAGGTCCTAGTCAACAACGGCTTCTCCAATGGTTTCGTCGAAGACATCATAAGAAGGAAAGTGAAATGCCATGCAACCTCTGAAGAGACAACCAACACAACACCTATACCCCCTATTAGACAATTTTACAGGAACTTCTTTTCAACAGCTCATAAAACGGAGGTAAGGGTCCTGAAAGATATTGTTAATAGAAACGTTATCCCTACAGACAAAAATCAGAGGATACAACTGCCGATTTACTATAAAACCAGAAAAACGGCCAGCCTACTCATGAGAAACTATCCAGACACAAAGCAGAACGCTTTAAAAGAGACCAACGTCGTCTATGCCTTCAAATGCCCTCTTGGGGACTGTAAGCTCCAAAAAAAACAGTATATAGGCAAGACAACAACATCTCTTTCTAGGCGTTTAACGATGCATAAGAAACAGGGCTCCATTAAGGAACATATAATCTCTTCCCACAACCAAACCATTGCCAGAGAAATCCTAGTAAACAACACAGAAATCATCGATAGATACAGCGATAGCAGGCGGCTTGACGTCTGCAAGGCTCTACACATCAAGAAGTCAACACCAGCAATCAACAGCCAATTAATGCACAACTATATTCTACCCACCTCAAGACTCCGCTCCAATATAGAAGCATCAAGAAATTTGGACCAATTGGCTTTCTACAAATAACTTCCATTCAATACCCATTGTTTCGTGTTCTGTCTTGTGTTTAGGAATTTAATACCCTATTAATACCACCTCACCCCATCCACCTCACTCAAATGTAGATATAAACAAATCGAAGATGTGTAACTTCTATTCAGTTGTGTATGTGTAAGCTAAAGTCTTTGAAAATGTAATAAGTTTTACGAAACGCGCTCAAGTGTCGCGACAGACTAGAAATAAAAATGAATTTTGGAGAATTGATTTTTGAATTACCACCAACAGTGAAAAGAAACGTACGAAAGAGTGCCGGCGGTGGGGTGGTTCAAATAGCCTCGGCTATCACCTCATTATGTCCGGTCGTGATGGTCAAGTGGATTAAGGCGTCTTGTACATACCAGTTGCGTTGCTCCTGGGAGTATGGGTTCGAGTCACTTCTGGGGTGTGAGTTTTCAGTTGCATATTGTCCTGGGGACCATTCAGGCTGGTTCGCATTTGTGTTCCTCACGTGTGCCCCAAAGAATGAGGTGATTTGGTAAAATGCTATGCCCAAGATTACTATCCGAGTGCCGGCGGTGGGGTGGTTCAAATAGCCTCGGCTATCACCTCATTATGTCCGGTCGTGATGGTCAAGTGGATTAAGGCGTCTTGTACATACCAGTTGCGTTACTCCTGGGAGTATGGGTTCGAGTCACTTCTGGGGTGTGAGTTTTCAGTTGCATATTGTCCTGGGGACCTTTCAGGCTGGTTCGCATTTGTGTTCCTGACGTGTGCCCCAAAGAATGAGGTGATTTGGTAAAATGCTATGCCCAAGATTACTATCCGAGTGCCGGCGGTGGGGTGGTTCAAATTGTAGACGAAAAACAATTAATTCATGAAAACTTGGCTTATTAGGCAAATCGGGCCTTGCATAGTAGGCCAAAAAGTGCGTTCTGGCTACTAGGTACGACATATATATATATATATATATATATATATATATATATATATATATATATATATATATATATATATATATATATATATATATATGTATATATATATATATATATATATATATATATATATATATATATATATATATTTACATATATATATATGTACATATATATATATATATATATATATATATATATATATATATATATATATATATATATATATATATATATATATATATATATATATATATATATATATATATATATGTCGTACCTAGTAGCCAGAACTCACTTCTCAGCCTACTATGCAAGGCCAAATTTGCCTAGTAAGCCAAGTTTTCATGAATTAATTGTTTTTCGACTACCTAACCTACCTAACCTAACCTAACCTAACTTTTTCGGCTACCTAACCTAACCTAACCTATAAAGATAGGTTAGGTTAGGTTAGGTAGGGTTGGTTAGGTTCGGTCATATATCTACGTTAATTTTAACTGCAATAAAAAAAATTGACCTCATACATAATGAAATGGGTAGCTTTATCATTTCATAAGAAAAAAATTAGAGAAAATATATTAATTCAGGAAAACTTGGCTTATTAGGCAAATTTGGTCTTGCATATTAGGCATAGAAGTGCGTTCTGGCTACTAGGTACGACATATATATATATATATATATATATATATATATATATATATATATATATATATGTCGTACCTAATAGCCAGAACGCACTTCTCAGCCTACTATTCAAGGCCCGATTTGCCTAATAAGCCAAGTTTTCATGAATTAATGTTTTTTCGTCTACCTAACCTACCTAACCTAACCTAACCTAGCTTTTTTTGGCTACCTAACCTAACCTTACCTATAAATATAGGTTAGGTTAGGTTAGGTAGGGTTGGTTAGGTTCGGTCATATATCTACGTTAATTTTAACTCCAATAAAATAAAATTGACCTCATACATAGAGAAAAGGGTTGCTTTATCATTT
>NC_091170.1:8504233-8539233 GCF_040958095.1 Procambarus clarkii
CTGCAACCTGTTTAAGTCCTCTTGGAGGATCCTACAATCCTCGTCTGTCACAACTCTTCTCATTAATTTTGCGTCATTCGCAAACATTGACATGTATGATTCTACTCCTGTAAACATATCATTTACGTAAATTAGAAAGAGGATTGGTCCCAGCACCGATCCTTGAGGTACTCCACTTGTTACTGTTCGCCAGTTCGACTTCTCGCCCCGTACCATTACCCTCTGGCTCTTTCCTGTTAGGTAGTTCTTCACCCATACTAGGGCCTTTCCGCTTACTCCTGCCTGCCTCTCAAGTTTGTATAGCAATCTCATGTGCGGTACTGTATCAAAGGCCTTTTGGCAGTCAAGAAATATGCAGTCTGCCCAGCCTTCTCTGTCCTGCCTTATCCTTGTTACTTAATCATAGAATTCTAAAAGGTTTGTTAGGCATGATTTCCCTGTCCAGAACCCATGTTGGTGTTTGTTTACAAACCCAATGCTCTCCAGGTGCTCAACAAGTCTTACCCTAATTATTATTTCAAGTATTTTGCAGGGGATGCTTGTCAGTGATACGGGTCTGTATTTAAGTGCCTCCTCCCTATCACCTTTCTTGAAAATCGGTACGACATTTGCCTCCTTCCAGCAACTGGGCAATTCTCCCGACATCAGTGACTCATTAAAGATCATTGCCAGAGGCACGCTGAGAGCCTGCGCTGCCTCTTTAAGTATCCACGGTGATACTTTGTCTGGTCCAACAGCTTTATTTGCATCCAGTGTTGTCAACTGTTTCATTACCTCCTCTGCTTTCACCTCTATATCTGATAGTCTTTCATCTAGGGTAATCGCTTCTAACAATGGGAGCTGCTCAGGCTCGGTTGTGAACACTCCATGGAATTTTGCATTCAGTATCTCGCAGATTTCCTTGTCGCTTTCTGTATATGCCCCTTCTGTTTTCCTCAGTCTTGTCACTTGGTCATTTACCGACATCTTCCTTCTTATATGGCTATGTAGTAATTTAGGTTGCTTTTTCGGTTTGATTGCAATATCATTCTCATAATTTCTTTCCGACACTCGTCTTATGTTAATGTAATCATTCCTTGGTCTGTTACATATAATCCTGTTGTCCTCTGTCCTTTGTCTTCTGTACTTCCTCCACTCCCTCCTGCTTCTCACCTTTGCTTCCTGACACTGTCTATTAAACCATGGGTTATTATATTCCTTCCTGCTTTTTTTCTTTATTGTTGGAATAAATCTCTCTTCAGCCTCCTTGCATTTCAATATGACTTGGTTCATCATATCTTGCACTGTTTTTCCTCTAAGTTCTTCCTCCCACTGCACTTCTCCCAGGTAGTCCCTTATTCTTCTGTAGTCCCCTTTTCTGTAATCAAGTCTCCTTTCCCGGACCTCTTGTCCTATGGTCACAATTTTAAGCTCCATCATGTAGTCAAAGACTAGGACACAATGGTCACTGGCTCCTAGTGGTATTTCATGTTCCAACTGCTCGATGTCTTCTACATTCTGGGTGAAAATGAGATCTAATAGGCTGGGCGTATTCCCTCCTCTTTCCCTAGTATCTTCTTTCACATGCTGTGTTAGCAAATTCCTGTCAATAACGTCTACCAGCTTCGCTCCCCAGGTCTCCTCCCCGCCATGGGGATTCCTTGTTTCCCAATCTATCTCTCAGTGATTTAGGTCCCCCATGACCAGCAGCTTCGCTCTTATTCTATGCGCTATAGTTGCTGCCCTCTGCAGTTCATCTATACATGTCTTGTTGCTGTCCTTGTACTCCTGCCTGGGCCTTCTACTGTTTGGTGGGGGATTGTAGAGTATCAAGATTACAATCTTCTTCCCATCCACTGTCAGAGTTCCATGTATGAAGCTCGTGCTTTCATTGGTACCCAGATTTTCCAGCTCATCAAACTTCCATTTCCGCTTTATTAGGAGTGCCACTCCTCCTCCCTGTCTCTGTGTCCTTTCTTTTCTTATCACCTGGTACCCCTCTGGAAAAATTGCATCCGAGATCATGCCATTTATTTTAGTTTCCATTATTGCCACTATGTCTGGGTCTGCCTCACTAACTCTTTCTTCTATCTCTTCTGCTTTATTGGCTACCCCATCAGCATTGGTGTACCAAACCTTGAGACTCTTCTTGGAAACTCGGGTGTCAGAGTTCCCCCTTTCACCGGGGGTCTGGGGGGAACTGGGGGGTGTCTGGGGGGCGAGTGGGGGCTGTGGGGGTGAATGGGGGGGTGCTAGGGGGTGCCTGGGAGTGCCTGGTAGGCGAATGGGGTCTGGGCAACTAGGGGGGTAGGAAGGGCATAATGAGTCTGAAAGTTAGGGGTCTGAATAGCATAGGGGGGTTGAGAAATAGAGTGTGACTGAGAGTCAGATAGAGGTTGAGAGGTTGGGGGGGGGGGAGAGGGATATTGAGGGCAGAGGGCTGAGAGGAGAATGGAGCATGGGTGCTGGGAGTGGAAGAGAGGGTGTATTAGTTAGGGGGGAATCGGGGGTAGGTGGGGGTTTTGGGGTAGAAGAGGGGAAGAGGGAGATGGGGAAAGGTGTTAGGGGGTCACAAGGTGAGGGGGTTAAATGTGGGCTGGAGGTGCATAGGAGGGGTGAGGGTTGGGTGGGGTTTGGGGGTGAGTGGAAGAGGGGTGCAGTAGAACCTAGGATGGAGTAGATGGAATTGAAGTCATTGGGGTAGAAGGGGCAGGGGAGTAAGAAGGGGTAGTAGGGGAGGGGGGATGGGAAGGTGGGTTTGGGGAGGGCATGGCTTGACCCACTGGGGTCGTTGACAGGTGTGATGTAGCAGGGGCAGGGGAATCGTTGGGGAGGTGCAAATGTGGAAGGGACAGGGGGGTTTTGGTGTGATGAAGCAGGGGGGTTTTGGGGGGCTGAGGCAGGGGGGAGGTATAGGAGGGCTGAGTTGGGGAGGATGCGACCTGGGAGGTGGCCTGGGAGGTGAGACTACCTGAGAGGCTAGTTCGGTGTCGCTGTTGCCATCTATTGTTGTGGGCTATTTGCTCATCTTTCGTCATAAATTTCTCTATAAACACATTGTAATGGGTTTCACTTCCTCTGAGTAAATGCTTGTTCCTCATTATGTACTCCACAGCCTCCTCATTGGAGAATTGCACCAGAACAGGTCTATTCTTGGTACAATTGTAAGGTCCAACCCGCCGGCTGATATCCACCTCGTGTTCTGCCATTCCTGCTCCAATACATCTCAATATCTCATGCAATTCATATTTTTCCAACTCTATTCTCTCTTGTCTTGTTGGTGCTCCAGATTCGAATAATCCATGTATTATAATAGACCGTCTCCTCAGTAATTCATTGTCATGCTGGTAGCCTGTCCCCTGGGGATTCTCCCTCCCAACTGCAGTCACTAACCCATCCCCCACTAATCCTCTGTCCTTAATCATGCTGTTAATCCTTCCTAATTTGTTTGTGATCCGAGCACATTCCCTCTCCCAGTCCTCTCTTCCCTTCCTAATCTCTTCCTGAATATAGTGCATAAGTTCTTGTTTCTGCCTCTCTACCGCATCCTGTATTTGCTGAAATAACTCGCTTTAAATCCCTTGGATTAGATCCTCCATCCAATCGCTCCTTCTTTCTACATATTTCCCTATTAATTTGTCTATAAATCTGTCCTCCTCCTCATCCCTGCTGGTGATTGACCTTGAACCCCTTCCTGATCTTGTCATTGCAGTAACAACCTAGCCAAAAAGGCGCTCCTCAATACCTTGCACAGTCTGCAGCACAAACAGGCGAGAAAGTACTCCACGCAGCTGGTCAAGATGTGAGGTCCCTGCGTCCCGCGTCACAGCTGGTGAGGTCACTAGTGGTGAGGTCACTCCGGCTACACAATTTCAGCTCCACAATTTCACAATACCACGATATACTCAACACGTATTTTCAGTGGTGCTGTTTCTACTGTTTTTCTTCACTTTCTTGTGGTTTGAGTGAGCTTACTAGTTATTCAATCACTCATATACACTCATATACGCATATACACTGATTATTCCCCCCAATTCACTAGCTACGCAAGAGCTTCCCAGACCCTTCTGACCTCCGCGGCTGTCTGACCTCAACTGTGTGTGTGTGTGTGTGTGTGTGTGTGCTTGAGTGTGTGTGTGTGTGTGTGTGTGTGTGTGTGTGTGTGTGTGTGTGTGTGTGTGTGTGTGTGTGTGTGTGTGTGTTTGAGTGTGTGTGTGTGTGTGTGTGTGTGTGTGTGTGTGTGTGTGTGTGTGTGCATGTGTGTGTGTGTGTGTGTGTGTGTGTGTGTGTGTGTGTGTGTGTGTGTGTGTGTGTGTGTGTGTGTGTGTGTGTGTGTGTGCGTGAGTGTGTGTGTGTGTGTGTGTGTGTGTGTGCTTTTGTGTGTGTGTGTGTGTGTGTGTGTGTGTGTGTGTGTTTACTAGTTGTGTTTTTGAGGGGGTTGAGCTTTGCTCTTTCGGCCCGCCTCTGAACTGTCAATCAACTGTCTACTAACTAAATACTAACTACTTTTTTTTTTTTTTTTTTTTTTATCCCCACTCCACACACACACACACACACCCCAGGAAGCAGCCCGTGACAGCTGACTAACTCCCAGGTACCTATTTACTGCTAGGTAACAGGGGCACTTAGGGTGAAGGAAACTTTGCCCATTTGTTTCTGCCTCGTGCAGGAATCGAACCCGCGCCACAGAATTGCGAGTCCTGCGCGCTATCCACCAGGCTACGAGGCCCCGTGTGTGTGTGTATGTGTGTGTGTGTGTGTGTACTCACGTAACTCACCTAATTGTGCTTGCGGGGGTTGAGCTCTGGCTCTTTGGTCCCGCCTCTCAACCGTCAATCAACTGATGTACAGATTTCTGAGCCTATTGGGCTCTATCATATCTACATTTGAAGCTGTGTATGGAGTCAGCCTCCACCACATCACTTCCTAATGCATTCCATTTACTAACTACTCTGACACTGAAAAAGTTCTTTCTAACGTCTCTGTGGCTCATTTGGGTACTCAGCTTCCACCTGTATCCCCTTGTTCGCGTCCCACCAGTGTTGAATAGTTCATCCTTGTTTACCCGGTCGATTCCCCTGAGGATTTTGTAGGTTGTTATCATGTCCCCCCTTACTCTTCTGTCTTCCAGTATCGTAAGGTGCATTTCCCACAGCCTTTCCTCATAACTCATGCCTCTTAGTTCTGGGACTAGTCTAGTAGCATACCTTTGGACTTTTTCCAGCTTCGTCTTGTGCTTGACAAGGTACGGGCTCCATGCTGGGGCCGCATACTCCAGGATTGGTCTTACATATGTGGTGTACAAGATTCTGAATGATTCCTTACACAGGTTCCTGAACGCCGTTCTGATGTTAGCCAGCCTCGCATATGCCGCAGACGTTATTCTCTTTATGTGGGCTTCAGGAGACAGGTTTGGTGTGATATCAACTCCTAGATCTTTCTCTCTGTCTGTTTCATTAAGTACTTCATCTCCTATTCTGTATCCTGTGCCTGGCCTCCTGTTTCCACTGCCTAGTTTCATTACTTTGCATTTACTCGGGTTGAACTTCAACAGCCATTTGTTGGACCATTCACTCAGTCTATCCAGATCATCTTGTAGCCTCCTACTATCATCCTCTGTTTCAATCGTCCTCATAATTTTTGCATCGTCGGCAAACATTGAGAGGAACGAATCTATACCCTCTGGGAGATCATATACATATACCAGAAACAGTATAGGTCCAAGGACTGACCCCTGCGGGACTCCACTTGTGACGTCTCGCCAATCTGAGACCTCACCCCTCACACAGACTCGTTGTCTCCTGTTGCTTAGGTACTCCTCTATCCACCGGAGTACCTTCCCTCTCACTCCAGCCTGCATCTCCAACTTTCGCACTAGCCTCTTGTGTGGCACTGTATCAAAGGCTTTCTGACAATCCAAAAATATGCAGTCTGCCCACATTTCTCTTTCTTGCCTTATTTTTGTTGCCTGGTCGTAGAATTCAAGTAACCCTGTGAGGCAGGACCTGCCATCCCTGAACCCGTGTTGATGCTGTGTTACAAAGTTCCTTCGCTCCAGATGCTCCACTAGTTTTTTTCGCACAATCTTCTCCATCAGCTTGCATGGTATGCAGGTTAGGGACACTGGCCTGTAGTTCAGTGCCTCCTGTCTATCCCCTTTCTTGTATATCGGGACTACGTTAGCTGCTTTCCAAATATATGGCAGTTCCCCTGTTGCCAGTGATTTGTTATACACTATGGAGAATGGTAGGCTCAGTTCTCTTGCTCCTTCCTTTAGAACCCAAGGGGAGATTCCATCTGGGCCTATAGCCTTCGTCACGTCCGACTCTAGTAAACACTTCCTTACTTCCCCACTGGTAATCTCAAACTCTTCCAGTGGTTCCTGGTTAGCTATTCCCTCACTTACCTCTGGAATTTCTCCTTGCTCTAAGGTGAAGACCTCCTGGAATTTCTCCTTGCTCTAAGGTGAAGACCTCCTGGAATTTCTTATTCAATTCCTCACACACTTCCTTGTCATTTGTAGTGAATCCTTCCGCCCCTATCCTTAATCTTATAACCTGTTCCTTTACTGTTGTTTTTCTCCTAATGTGGCTATGCAACAATTTAGGCTGAGTCTTTGCCTTGCTTGCGATGTCATTTTCGTATTGTCTTTCTGCCTCTCTTCTCATCCTGACATATTCATTCCTGGCATTCTGGTATCTTTCTCTGCTCTCCAGTGTCCTGTTATTCCTATAGTTTCTCCATGCCCTTTTACTTTGCTGCTTAGCTAGCCTACATCTTTGATTAAACCATGGGTTTCTCATCTTCATTTCTCTGTTTTCCTTTTGGACTGGGACAAACTTGTTTGCTGCGTCCTTGCACTTCTGCGTGATGTAATCCATCATATCTTGGGCCGTCTTTCCCCTGAGCTCTGTTTCCCATGCTATATCTGTTAGGAATTTTCTTATCCCCTCATAGTTTCCCTTTCGGTATGCTAACCTTTTGGTTTCGGTATCCCTCCTCGAGTTCAATAACCCTTCTTCAATCAAGTACTCAAACACTAGTACACTGTGGTCGCTCATCCCTACTGGGTCCTCAAAACCGATTTCTCTTATGTCGGAGTCGTTCAGAGTGAAGACTAGGTCGAGTCTCGCTGGTTCGTCATTGCCTCTCATCCTTGTGGGTTCTCCGACATGCTGGGTTAAAAAGTTGCTTGTCACCACCTCCAATAGTTTGGCTCTCCACGTATCCTCGCCTCCATGCGGTTCCTTGTTCTCCCAGTCAATCTTTCCGTGATTGAAGTCGCCCATGATGAGCAGCTGGGATCTATTTCTACAGGCAGCAGAGGCTGCCCTCTCAATTATAGTGTTAACTGCCTTGTTGTTGTTTTCATACTCTTGACTGGGTCTCCTGTCATTTGGTGGAGGGTTGTATATTACTGCTACTACTATTCTTGGTTCTCCCATTGTTATGGTGCCTGCTATGTAGTCTCTGAACTCCTCACAGCCCGGGATGGCCATCTCCTTAAAACTCCATTCCCTTCTCATGAGTAGGGCCACTCCGCCTCCTCCCCTACCTTCCCTCTCTTTCCTTATTACTGTATACTCCTGGGGAAACACGGCATTCGTTATGATTCCAGAGAGTTTTGTTTCAGTGAGTCCGATTACATCTGGGTTAACTTCTTGTGCTCTTTCCCTTAGATCACTTGTCTTGCTTGTGATCCCATCTATGTTCGAGTACATCACCCTGAAACTGACTCTCTTCTGCTTCTTTTCTGGGGGGTCCTTTGGGATCTGGGGTGAGTGGGAGCTGGGGGGACCTGGCACGGGGGGATTGGTGGAGGAGGGAGGGCTTGGGGTGGTGGGGGAGAGGGGGAGGGCTTGGGGTGGTGGGGGAGAGGGGGAGGGTACAGGGGGTGGATAAGAGGGGGAGGGTACAGGGGGTGGATAAGAGGGGGAGGGTACTGGGGGTGGGTAAGAGAGGGAGGGTTGGGGAAGCATTGGGGGAGGAGAGGCTGTGGGGGATAGGGGATATGGGGGGGCTTGGGGGGAGAGAAAAGGGTGGAGGGCTTAGGGGGCGTGGGGGAAAAGGGAGGGCTGAGGAGGGTGAGGAAGAGGGGAGGGTTTAGGGGAGTGGGGGAGAGGGGAAGACTTAGGTGGGGTGGGGGAGAGTGGGGGGCTTAGAGGGGAGGGGGGGGAAGGGAGGGCATGGGGGTGGGAGAGACGGGAAGGCATGTGGGAGAAGGGAGGGCATGGGAGATGGGGGAGAAGGGAGGTCCTGGGGAGAGGGGTGAGGGGGAGAAGGGGGGTGAGTGGGGGGAGGGGTGTGGGTGGGGGGAGGGTGCCCTAAGTGGGTACTTAGTGGGGGGCTGACAGGGGATGGGGCAGGTTGGGTGTCTGTTGGGTAGAATGTGGGGGTGGTGCCCCAATCCCTGTGGCTGTTGCACTGTTTGAGGAGGGTTCTCCACTTTGCTCTGGGATTGTAGGGTTCTGGGTTGTGGTACTCTGATTTCCTTCTCTTTCCCTGTGTGTATGTGCTTGTGTGTGTGTGTGTGAGTGTGTGTGCTTGTGTGTGTGTGTGTGTGTGTGTGTGTGTGTGTGTGTGTGTGTGTGTGTGTGTGTGTGTGTGTGTGTGTGTGTGTGTGTGTGTGTGTGTGTGTGTGTGTGTGTGTGTGTGTGTGTGTGTATGTGTGTACTCACCTATTTGTGCTTGTAGGGGCTGAGCTCTGGCTCTTTGGTCCCGCCTATCAACTGTAAATCAACTTGTGCACAGGTTCCTGATCCTATTGTGCTCTATCATATCTACACTTGAAACTGTGTATGGAGTCTGATACACCATGGAGTGAGAGAGTGTGTGTGTGTGTGTGTGTGTGTGTGTGTGTGTGTGTGTGTGTGTGTGTGTGTGTGTGTGTGTGTGTGTGTGTGTGTGTGTGTGTGTTTTTACTCATCTATTTGTGCTTGCGGGGGTTAAGCTTTGGCTCTTTGTGTGTGTGTATGTGTGTGTGTGTGTGTGTGTGTGTGTGTGTGTGTGTGTGTGTGTGTGTGTGTGTGTGTGTGTGTGTGTGTGTGTGTGTGTGTGTGTGTGTGTGTGTGTGTGTGTGTGTGTGTGTGTGTGTGTGTGCGTGTGCGTGTGTGTGTTGTGTGTGTGTGTGTGTGTGTGTGTGTGTGTGTGTGTGTGTGTGTGTGTGTGTGTGTGTGTGTGTGTGTGTGTGTGTGTGTGTGTGTGTGTGTGTGTGTGTGTGTGTGTGTGTGTGTGTGTGTGTGTGTGTGTGTATGTGTGTGTGTGTGTGTGTGTGTATGTGTGTGTGTGTGTGTGTGTGTATGTGTGTGTGTGTGTGTATGTGTGTGTACTCACCTATTTGTACTCACTTATTTGTGCTTGCGGGGATTGAGCTCTGGCTCTTTATCCCGCCTCTAACCTGTAAATCAACTGGTGCACAGGTTCCTGAGCCTATTGGGCTCTATCATATCTACACTTGAAACTGTGTATGGAGTCAGCCTCCACCACATCACTGACTAATGCATCCATTTGTCAACTACTCTGACACTAAAAAAAATCTTTCTAATATCTCTGTGGCTCATTTGGGCGCTCAGTTTCCACCTGTGTCCCCTAGTGCGTGTGCCCCTTGTGTTAAATAGCCTGTCTTTATCTACCCTGTCAATTCCTCTGAGAATCTTGTACGTGGTGATAATATCCCCCATAACTCTTCTGTCTTCTAGCGACGTGAGGTTTAGTTCCCGTAGTCTCTCCTCGTAGCTCATACCTCTCAGCTCGGGTACTAGTCTGGTGGCAAACCTTTGAAATTTTCCAGTTTGGTCTAATGCTTGACTAGATATGGACTCCATGCTGGGGCTGCATACTCCAGGATTGGTCTGACATAGGTGGTATACAAAGTTCTGAATGATTCCTTGCACAAGTGTCTAAATGCCGTTCTTATGTTAGCCAACCTGGCATATGCTGCTGATGTTATCCTCTTGATATGGGTTTCAGGGGACAGGTCTGGCATGATATCAACCCCCAGGACATTCTCTCTCTCTCTGACTCTTGAAGTATTCCATCTCCAAAATGATATCTTATAACTGGCCTCCTGCTCTCTACACCTATCTTCATTACATTACATTTGCTTGGGTTAAACTCTAACAACCATTTGTTCGATCATTCCTTTAGTCTGTCTAGGTCTTCTTGAAGCCTCAAGCAGTCCTCCTCTGTCTTAATCCTTCTCATAATTTTGGCATCGTCAGCAAACATTGAGAAGAATGAGTCTATACCCTCCGGGAAATCGTTTACCTATATCAGAAACAGGATAGGACCGAGTACAGAGCTCTGTGGGACTCCACTGGTGACTTCACGCCAATCTGAGGTCTCACCCCTCACTGTAACTCTTTGCTTCCTATTGCTTAGGTACTCCCTTATCCACTGGAGCACCTTACCAGTTACTACTGCCTGTCTCTCCAACTTATGTACCAGCCTCTTATGGGGGACTGTATCAAAGGCTTTCCAACAGTCCAATAAAATGCAGTCTGCCCAACCTTCTCTTTCTTGCTTAATCTTTGTCACCTGATCGTAGTAGTAGGCATCTTTCAGTCTCGGGAGACTATGGAGTTGCGCCCTAGTTGTCAATCCTGGTGCAGCGTCTGGTGTGACTGATGAGGCCAATCCGAGAGTGGCAGTCCATCCCACACCGAGCACAAACGAAGTCCGGTTCTGGTCTGTCTTCCTGGCTACCGGCTTTCCTTCTCTGTCTCTTTGCCTCCGATTCCTTGGCAAGTGACTCCTCGAACTTGGAGAGACCTCGTTGAACAGACTGCCTCCAGGCTGAACGGTCTGCAGCCAGTGTCTCCCATATAGCAAGATCGACGTCCATGGCTTTCAGGTCCCTCTTGCATACGTCTTTGTACCGTAGCTGGGGCTTGCCTGTTGGACGCTTTCCCTGCATCAGCTCTGCATACAGGAGATCCTTGGGGATCCTGCCATCCCCCATTCGCACAACGTGCCCGAGCCAGCGCATTCGTCTCTGTTTCAGCATTGTGTACATGCTAGTGATTCTTGCTCTCCTCAAGACGTTGTTGTTTGTCACCTTGTCCTGCCAGGTGATGTCCAAGATGTGTCGAAGGCAGCGCATGTGGTAGGCATTCAGCTGTCTTTCCTGGCGGGCACGGAGTGTCCAAGACTCACTGCCGTAAAGAAGAGTGCTCAGGACACAGGCTCTGTAAACCTGAATCTTAGTATACTCAGTTAGCCTATTGTTAGCCCACACTCTCTTCGTCAGTCTGGACATGGTAGTAGATGTCTTACCGATGCGTTTGTTTAGCTTCGTATCAAGAGAGAGGGAGTCAGAGATTGTGAGCCCAGCTACACGAAGTCGTGAACGATTTCCAGTTTGGAATCGGAGATGCCGATGTCAGGTGGGGAGTCCACTCCTTGTCCCATGACGTGTGTTTTCTTCAGGCTGATAGTGAGTCCGAAAGCCTGAGAGGCCTCCCTGAAGCGGGTCATGAGCCGTTGGAGGTCTTCGGCTGAGTGGGCAGTGACTGCTGCGTCGTCGGCAAAAAGGAAGTCGCGCAGACACCTCAGCCGAACCTTTGTCTTGGCACTCAGCCTGGCGAGGTTAAAGAGCTTTCCATCCGACCTGGTCCGGAGGTAAATGCCTTCCGTGACAGATCCGAAGGCGTGCCGCAGCATAACTGCGAAGAAAATCCAGAATAGGGTTGAAGCCAGTACGCAGCCCTGCTTTACTCCACTTCGGATGTCAAAGGCGTCTGATGTTAGGCCATCAAAGACCACGGTGCCCCTTCTGTTCTCATGGAAAGATCTGACGATGCTGAGGCGCCTGGGTGGGCATCCGATTTTGGGGAGGATCTTGAACAGGCCATCCCTGCTGACGAGGTCGAAGGCCTTAGTCAGATCTATGAAGGCTACGAAGAGTGGCTGCTTCTGTTCCCTGCATTTCTCCTGCAGTCGTCTGAGGGAAAAGACCATGTCGATGGTGGACCTGTCAGCTCTGAATCCGCATTATGATTCTGGATAGACTCTCTCTGCAAGTACTTGGAGCCTCTTCAATGCGACTCGAGCAAACAGCTTTCTGACAATACTGAGGAGGGAGATTCCACGGTAGTTGTTCCAGTCGCCCCTGTCACCTTTATTCTTATACAGCGTGATGATGTTGGCATCCCTCTTGTCCTGTGGCACCTCTCCTTCTTTCCAGCAGAAGCAGATAATTTCATGCAGCTCTATGAGCAGGCTACCTCTGCAGTACTTCAAGGTCTCAGTAGGAATGCCATCTTTGCCAGGAGCTTTACCAGAAGCAAGGGAGTCTAGGGCATCGCTGAGTTCTTCGAAGGTCGGTTCGCTGTCGAGCTCCATTAACACAGGCAGACACTCAATGGCGCTCAGGGCGTCTTCGGTGACCACATTGTCCCTGGCGTATAGCTCAGAGTAGTGCTCGACCCAGCGCTTCAGCTGCAGTGTCGGGTCCTGAATCACCTCGCCATTGGCAGATTTCAGAGGAGCGGTCTTCCTCTGGATTGGACCGAGGGCCTGCTTGATGCCGTCATACATTCCCCTTACATTGCCTGTATCCACTGCAGTCTGTATCTGGGAGCAGAGCTGGAGCCAATAGTTGTTGGTACATCGCCTGGCGCTCTGCTGCACTTTGCAGCGGACGGCCCAAAGGATCTGTAAGTTGCGCTGACTTGGGCAGGCTTTGTAGGCTGCCAAGGCGTTTCTCTTCTCCTCGATGACAGGTGTCATCTCTTCCGAGTGAGCCTCGAACCATTCTGCCGACCTGCTGGTCTTCTTGCCAAAGGTGGAAATGGCAGCGTTGAACACAGCGTCTCTGAAGTGCTCCCATCTTTTACAGGCAGTGACCCCGGCTAGGCCAGGAAGAGCTTCCTCGAGCACGCGTGCAAAATCTTCCACCTTATCCTGGTTGCGGGTCTTGGTAATGTCGATGCGAGGTCTGCCCGCCCTTTTCGAGTGATGAATCTTCTTTGGTTGCATCTTGACCCTGCTACATACCAGGGAGTGGTCGGTGTCACAAACAGCACTCTGGTAGCTACGCGTAATCTTGACGCTGGGTAGACTTGCACACCTGGTAAGAATCAGGTCAAACTGGGGCCAGTGCTTGGATCTGGGGTGTCTCCAAGATACTCGGTGTTGAGGCTTTGTGCCGAAGAACGTGTTGGTGATACAATGACCATGAAGGCAGCAGAGTTCTAGCAGACGTTGCCCGTTCTCATTCATCCTCCCTATGCCGAATTGACCCAGGCAAGTGGGCCAAATGTTGTGCTCGGCACCCACTCTGGCGTTGAAGTCGCCGAGGATGAACAGTGGCTCTTTTACAGGGATTCTTGCTATGACTCTGTTGAGGTCATCGTAGAATTTTTCCTTTGTCTCTGCTGGAGAAGTCAGGGTTGGTGCATATGCACTAATTACATTGACTGCTCCTGCTTGGGAGTGCAGTTGCAGAGACAATTCGTTCGGTTTCCCCCATCGGTGGCATAATGTGTCCCAACTGTGCATTCCTGATGCCAAATCCCACACCATGTTCTCTGGTCTCATCTGGAGGTTTTCTTTGCCAGAAGAAAGAGAAGGTCCTCTCTCTCACAGATCCTGATCCAGGGAGCCTGGCCTCTTAGAGAGCAACAATATCCATCTGCAGTTTACTCAGCTCCCTCTCGATGATTGCTGTTTTTCGGGCGTCATTGATTTCTTGCAGGTCGTCAGAGAAACCTGGTGTCAGTGTCCTGACGTTCCATGTGCCCAGCTTTAGAGCAGTTGATATTTTCTTCTTTGGTTTGGTATTGCTTGGTGCAAAGTTGTCGGGCCGCTTGTCGGTTTTCACCCTAAACCCCATGCACCCAGTGAGGTTAATGGACCGTGGCGAGGCAACACCTTATTGGCTGGGGTTTGCCCAGCATGAAGCGGGCGGTAGCTGCCCAGTAGGGTGCGATGACCCCTCCCACCATCAGAAGCATCCCCTGGCGTCACACTCTTCGCCAATCGAGCAGTAGACTTAAAACCGGTAGACTGTTGCTTCCCGTGTTGGTTCGACGCTGTGAGGCGAAGCTGGAGTGCCCTCTCCAGGGCGCAAAGCCTGGGTAGGTAGATATGGAGGAGAAGCTCTTACCCATGCAGCAGGTCCCCCCTCTCCACGTTGCTGAAATTATCCAATAGAAAGGCAAATGCCAATACACATGGTTCCAGCATCGTCGCAGGAGCTGCCAGAACGAGGTCGACGTCAACAACGAACTGCCATAGGGGCTCCAACTTCGGATTTTTCCTCAAGGTTGACTCCTGAAGCCTTTTCCAAAAAAGGGTATGGCCGCAAGGCAGCGGAGGTTTAAAATCAGGGTTTTCCTTCCCCTAGTTGGGCTGCCTTCCAAGGCTATGGAGTCCCATCTACCCGGAGCAGCTGGTTTTAAGGCGCCAGAGGCAAGCCCTCGCCCCTTCTCCTGTCGATAAAATCAGTTGTGCCGGACTTAAAGACTAAGCCACCAGTGCAGGCTAGGAGTTGAACTTGGTTGTCAGAGGCTATTTGAGACGCATGCCGTATAGGAGCATTTTATAGGTCATGGAAGCTCGTCCCCTATTACCATCCCCTGGCTATGACAACCCCTTGGAACCTATACCTGATCCTATACCTTGGAACCACCTGATCGTAGAATTCTAATAAGTCACTAAGGCCAGATTTACCCTCCTTGAATCCATGTTGGCGATTTGTCACGAAGTCCCTTCTCTCCAGATGTGTTACTAGATTTTTTCTCACGATCTTCCCCATCACTTTGCATGGTATACAAGTTAAGGACACTGCCCTGTAGTTCAGGGCATCTTGTCTGTCACCCTTTTTGTATATTGGAACCACATTAGACGCCTTCCACATTTCTGGTAGGTCTCCCGTCTCCAGTGACGTACTATACACTATGGAGAGTGGCAAGCAGAGTGCCTCTGCACCATCTTTCAATACCCGTGGTGAGAGCCCGTCTGGACCAACAGCCTTTCTCACATCCATATCTCTCGTAATTTCGAACCCTTCCAAGGCCGCCAGGTTTGCTGCCCCCTCACCTTGTGCAGTGATCTCACCATGTTCTATTGTGAAGACCTCCTGGAACCTTTTGTTGAGTTCCTCACACACCTCTTTGTCATTCTCTGTATACCTGTCCTCGCCTGTTCTAAGTTTCATTACCTGTTCTTTCACTGTCGTTTTCCTCCTGATGTGACTGTGGAGTAGCTTTGGATCGATCTTGGCTTTGCTTGCTATATCATTTTCATAATTGTCCTCTTCTTCCCTTCTCACACTAACATACTCATTCCTGGTTCTCTGGTATCTCTCTCTGCTTTCTGATGTTCTGTTATTTCCGGAGATCCTCCACGCTCTGGGCCTGGATAAACCTGTTTACAGACTCCTGACACTTTTTGATGACATAGTCCATCAGGTCATGTACCGACTTAGCTCTGAGGTCTGTGTCCCATGGTATATCCCTAAGGAAACTTCTCATCCCCTCAAAATTCCCCTTTCGGTATGCCAGCCTTTTGTTTTCTAGTTCTTTTTTAGGGAAGATAAGTCCTAGCTCTACCAAGTACTCAAAGATCAATACACTGTGATCACTCATTCTCAAGGGTGCTTCCATCTTAACCTCCTTTATATCCCACTCATTAAGGGTAAATATCAGACCAAGCATAGCTGGTTCATCCTCCCCTCTCATTCTTGTCGGTCCCTTGATATGCTGGCTTAGAAAGTTTCTTGTTGCCACGTCCAACAGCTTATCTGTCCATGTAGCTGGTTCTCCATGCGGGTCTCTGTTCTCCCAATCAATCTTCCCGTGGTTGAAATCCCCCATGATTAGTAGTCCAGATACATTCCTACTAGCGAGAGACGTTGTTCTCTCTATTATGTTAATGGTGGCCATATTGTTTCTATCATATTCCTGTCTGGGTCTTCTGTCATTTGGTGGTGGATTATATATGACTGCGACTACATTTTTTGTCCTCCAGTTGCTATTGTACCTGTTATGTAGTCACTGAAACCTTCACAGCCCTGAATAACCATTTCCTCAAAATCCCAGCCTTTTCTTACCAGCCGAGCTACACAACCACCTTCCTTCCTTCCTTCCTTCTTTCCTTCCTTCTTCCCACCACCTGTGTGTATGTGTGTGTGTGTGAGTGTGTGTGTGTGTGTGTGTGTGTGTGTGTGTACGTGTGTGTGTGTGTGTGTGTGTGTGTGTGTGTACGTGTGTGTGTGTGTGTGTGTGTGTGTGTGTGTGTGTGTGTGTGTGTGTGTGTGTGTGTGTGTGTGTGTGTGTGTGTATTCACCTAATTGTGCTTTCGGGGTTTGAGCCTGTGACAGCTGACTAACTCCTAGGAACCTATTTACTGCTAGGTAACAGGGGCATTCAGGGTGAAAGGAACTTTGCCCATTTGTTTCCACCTGGTGCGGCAATAGAACCCGCGCCACAGAATTACGAGTCCTGCGAGTTATCCACCAAGCTACCAGGCCCCTTGTGTGTGTGTGTGTGTGTGTGTGTGTGTGTGTGTGTGTGTGTGTGTGTGTGTGTGTGTGTGTGTGTGTGTGTGTGTGTGTGTGTGTGTGTGTGTGTGTGTGTGTGTGTGTGTGTGTGTGTGTGTGTGTGTGTATGTGTGTAAAAGTGAGCGAGTGAATGCGTCATTGTGGCACAGTGGTGTCATTCTCGCGCCACGGCACGCGAGCCATTTCTTCCGCGTTCGAACAATTAACACTTCACACTAAGCTACAGTGTCAGGTGATCTTCAATCACTTACCCTGCTGATGCTGTTGGCTTTACGTGGTCACTAATGAAACCTGTCCGTCTTTCTTCAATCAAGGACGATCTTAACTGGCGTTAATTAAACAGTTTACGAGCTCTGGACCTTTACGACGGTCGTATCTAACAATAACAACCTTGGATCGAGGATGACCTCGTAGCTCCCAGCTCGTAAAAGTCATCACAACCCGAGGAAAAGATGTAGAGGTTTCGTAAGGGACCTCGTGAATGCCGGCCTGGGTTGATATTGAGTGAGCCCCACAGGCACACGCCCTACACCGCTGAACCAGACATGCCCTCAGTAAGTGTTTGTAGATATTTCAAGTTGTTGTGTCTGCACAAAGCACATAGTCTAACTTAACTGAGAACCTATTTATACACTGATTTTTCAGTGTGTGTTTATACACTATGTATACAGTGTCTATTCAGTACTTTTACTGTGTCCATACAGTGTTTATACAGTGAATATTCAGTATCTATGCAGTAGCTATGCTGTGTCTATGCAGTTTTTATGCAATGTTGATGCAGTATTTATGCAATGCTTATGCAGAGTTTATACAGTATTTATAGTGTCTACACTCTATGCAGTGTCTATACAGTGTTAATACAGTGTTTATACAGTGTTTATACAGTGTTTATACAGTGTCTGTAGAGTATTTATACAGTGCATGTACAGTGTTCATACAGTGATTCCTCTCTGATCTGAGGCTTTGCTTCAAGTTGACAAGTTAAAAATCAGAAACATTAGTGGTGGGAACTTAGCAAGACCTCGTAGATAGAGAGAAAAACAACGAAAATAACCAAATATTAGCAGCTGTCAACAAATAAAAAAACTGAAGTTGAACACCTCTTTCATCGGCCTTTTACCGGTCAATTTCTGATGCACTTATGGAAAACTCCAGTGGTGTAAGTGGCGTTGGGACGTGAACAGACAGACAGACAGACAGACAGACAGACAGACAGACAGACAGACAGACAGACAGACAGACAGACAGACAGACAGACAGACAGACAGACAGACAGACAGACAGACAGATACAAAGAGACAGTGAGAGAAAGAGTTGAGTCAGTACTGTGTGTGTGTGTTTACTCACCTAGTTGTACTCATCTTGTTGTGAGTACAACTAGGTGGGTATGTGTATGTGTTTGTGTGTGTGTGTACTCACCAAATCACCTAAATGTACTTACCTAATTGTGCTTGCGGGGGTTGAGCTTTGTCTCTTTGGTCCCGCCTCTCAACTGTCAATCAACTGGTGTACAGATTCCTGAGCCTACTGGGCTCTATCATATCTACATTTGAAACTGTGTATGGAGTCAGCCTCCACCACATCACTTCCTAGAGCATTCCATTTATTAACTACTCTGACACTGAAAAAATTCTTTCTAACGTCTCTGTGGCTCATCTGGGTACTAAGTTTCCTCCTGTGTCCCCTTGTTCGTGTCCCACCCATGCTGAAAAGTTTGCCTTAGTCCAACCTGTCAATTCCCCTGAGAAATTTGTAGGTGGTTTATCATGTCTCCCCTTACTCTTCTGAGACGTGAGAACCTCACGTCTCTCCAGGGACGTGAGGTTCAGCTCCTTTAGCCTTTCCTCGTAGCCCATTCCTCTCAGTTCCGGGACGAGCCTGGTGGCATACCGCTGAATCTTCTCAAACTTTGTCTTGTGTTTAACTAGGTATGTGTGTGTATGTGTACTCACCTAGTTGTGTTTGCGGGGGTTGAGCTCTGGCTCTTTGGTCCCGCCTCACCTCCTCTCTGTGTGTGTGTGTGTGTGTGTGTGTGTGTGTGTGTGTGTGTGTGTGTGTGTGTGTGTGTGTGTGTGTGTGTGTGTGTGTGTGTGTGTGTGTGTGTGTGTGTGTGTGTGAATTTACTAGTTGTGTTTTTACGGGGGTTGAGCTTTGCTCTTTGGGCCCGCCTCTCAACTGTCAATCAACTGTTTACTAACACTTTTTTTTCCCACACCACACACACACACACACCCCAGGAAGCAGCCCGTGAGAGCTGACTAACTCCCAGGTACCTATTAACTGCTAGGTAACAGGGGCATTCAGGGTGAAAGAAACTTTGCCCATTTGTTTCTGCCTCGTGCGGGAATCGAACCTGCGCCACAGAATTACGAATCCTGCGCGCTATCCACCAGGCTACGAGGCCCCCAGTGTGTGTGTGTGTGTGTGTGTGTGTGTGTCTCGAGTTTGAACAGTAGTCTCATGTGCGGTACTGTATCAAAGGCTTTTTGGCAGTCCAGACAAATGCAGTCTGCCCAACCATCTCTGTCCTGTCTTATCCTCGTTATTTTATCATAGAATTCCAAAAGGTTTGTTAGGCACGATTTCCCTTTCCAGAACCCATGTTGATATTTGTTCACAAACCTAATGTTCTCCAGGTGTGCAACCAGTCGTAGCCTAATTATTCTTTCTAGTATTTTGCGGGGGATGCTTGTCAGTGATACAGGTCTATAGTTAAGTACCTCCTCCCAATCACCTTTCTTGAAGTTCGGTACGACATTTGCCTTCTTCCAGCAACTGGGCAATTCTCCCGACATAAGTGACTCATTAAAGATCATTGCCAGAGGCACGCTGAGAGCCTGCACTGCTTCTTTTAGTATCCACGGTGATACTTTGTCTGGTCCAACAGCTTTAGTTGCATTCAGTGTTGTCAACTGTTTTCATTACCTTCCCTGCTATCACCTCTATATCTGATAGTCTTTCATTAAGGGTAATCCCTTCTAACAATGGGAGCTGCTCAGGCTCGGTAGTGAACACTCCATGGAAACTGGCATTCAGTGCCTCGCAGATTTCCTTGTCACTTTCAGTATATGCCCCCTCTGTCTTCCTTAGTCTTGTCACTTGGTCGTTCACCGACATTTTTCTTCTTATATGACTGTGGAGTAACTTAGATTGCTTTTTTGCTTTGATCGCAATATCGTTCTCATAGTCCCTTTCCGATTTTCGTCTTATGTTAATGTAATCGTTCCTAGCTCTGTTACATCTGATCCAGTTGTCCTCTGTCCTTTGTCTTCTGTACTTTCTTCCCGCCTGCTGGCCATTTTTGCTTCCTGACACTGTCTATTAAACCATGGGTTATTATATTCCCTCTTATTTTTTCCCTTTATTGTTGGTATAAATCTCTCTTCGGCCTCCTGGCATTTCTGTATGACTAGGTCCATCATATCTTGGACTGTTTTTCCTCTAATTTCTTCCTCCCACTGCACTTCTCCCAGATAGTCCCTTATCCTCCAATAGTCCCCTTTCCTGTAGTCAACTCTCCTTTCCCAAACTTCTTGTCCCATGGTCACAAGTTTGAATTCCATCATATAATCAAAGACTAGGACACAATGGTCACTGGCCCCTAGAGGTATTTCATGCTCGAAATTCTCGATGTCTTCTACGTTCTGAGTTAAAATCAGGTCTAATAGGCTCGGTGCATCTCCTCTTTTCCTTGTGTCTTCCTTCACTTGTTGTGTTAGGAAATTCCTATCTATAACATCTACTAACATTTCTCTCCACGTTTCGTCCCCTCCATGGGGATTCTTTGATTCCCAATTTATCTCTCCATGATTTAGGTCCCCCATGATCAGCAGCTTCGCTCTCATTCTGTGGGCTAGTGTTGCTGCCTTCTGTAGTTCATCTATACATGCTTTGTTGTTGTCATCATACTCCTGCCTGGTTCTTCTACTGTTTGGAGGGGGATTGTAGATTACCAAGACCACAACCTTCCTCCCATCTGCTGTCAGAGTATGAATGTCCATACGTGGACAAACGTGGAATGTATGAAGTTTGTGCTCTAATTGGTAACCCGATTTCCCAGGTCTTCAAACTTCCATTTCCGCTTTATTAGGAGTGTTACTCCCCCTCCATGTCTCTGTGTCCTCTCTTTTCTTATCATCTGGTAGCCCTCTGGAAAGATTGCATCTGAGATCATGTCATTTATTTTAGTTTCCACAGTTGTAACTATGTCAGGATCTGCCTCACTCACTCTTTCTTTTATCTCTTCTGCTTTATTTGATACCCAATCAGCATTGGTGTACCAAACCTTGAGATTCTTCATGGAAACTCTTGTACCCGAGTTCGCCCTTTCTCAGGGGTTTTGGGGGGGATCTGAGGGAGTGTCTGGGGGTGAATGGGGGTTGGGGTATCCGGGGGGGAGGTGTCTGGGGTAATCCGGGGGGTGTCTGGGGGTGATCTGGTGGGTGTCTGGGGGGTGAAAGGGGTCGGGAGGGGTGCTTGGGGGAGGGGCGAATGGAAGCTGGGCATCTAGGAAGGTAGGTAGGAAGGTCTGGGGTAGGGCCTGGATAGGTAGGTCTGGAGTAGGAAGGGCTTACTAGGTCTGAAGATTTGGGAGGGTCTGATAGGCATAGAGGGGTTGGGAGGTAGCGTAAGGTTTAGAGTCAGATAGAGGTGGAGAGGTTGGGGGGGGGAGGGAGAAGGATAGAGGGGGTGTGGGAAGAGGGACACATGGAACATGAATAGTCAGAATGGGAGGGAGGTTGTATTAGTCAGGGGAAACTCAGGGGTTGGTGTAGGCTTTAGGGCAGATGGAAGGGAACTAGGAAATGGAGGAAGATGTTGGGGGGTCCACCAGTCCCCCACAGGGGAGGGGGTCCATGTGTCCCCTCTCGCAAGGGCGGGGGGTCACATGGAAGGAGAGGGGATGAGGAGGGGTGAGGGCTGGGCGGGTTTTGGGGGTTGAGGGGATAAGGGCTGGGCAGCTTTGGGGGGTTGAAGGGATGAGGGGGTTTTTAGAATGTGGGATGAGGCAGGTGGATTTGAGTGCAGTGGGGTCAGAGGGGTCAGGAGAGGTGTTGTGGAGATAACCAGGGACAGGGAGGGCTGATTTGGGGAGGGAGTGACCAGGGAAGCAGGTGTGAGCAGGTTAGCATGGAGTGGGTTAGCACTGAGGTGTGTAACTACGCTTAAAGGGGAAGAGTTGTATCGTGGAGGTTTGCTCGCCTTCTGGGCTATCTGTTCCTCTTTCGTCATATATTTATCAATATATACGTTATAGTAGTTTTCGCTACCTCTGAGTAAGTGTTTGTGATGCAGTATGCAATCCACTGCCTTTTCGTTAGTGAACTGAACAGGACAGGTTGTTTCTTATCACAGTTATATGGCCCAATACATTGGTGGACTTGCATCTCATTCCCTGCCATCTGGGCTCTGATATCTCTCAAGATTCCCTGCAGCTCCAAATCTACAATCTCCATCCTTTCCTGCCTCGATGGTGTCTTCGCTTCAAACAATCCATGGATTATGATTGACCTCTTTCTCAGTGCAGGGTCATGCTGGTCGCCCCTCCCCCCCCCCAGGCTGACCCTCACCCCTCTCATACTCGCTACTCCATCTACTACTACTCCCCCTTCCCCTGCCAAGCTTCCCTTATTCCTGCCAAATTCATTTGTAAACCTAGTTATTTCTCCTTCACATTCAACCCTGCTCTTCCTGATTTCCTCTTGAATATAATTCATAAACTCTTGTTTGAGTCTGTATCTGTGAGTCTGTTTGAACCTCGTCCTGTATCTTATTAAGATTTCACTTTTAATCCCCTGGATTAGATCATTTGTCCCAACATCCCTCTTCTCTACAAATTTCCCAATCATCTTCTCCACAAACCTATCCTCTTCTTCAGTCATAATATTGCTGGACCTAGACTACCTTCCTGACCTAGTCATTGCTATAATCAAACCTTACCCACAGGAATTCCAATTACCTTGCCGTCCTGCTAACACAATAGATGAGTGAATCTCCAAGCGTATCCCCACGTGGTGTTAGGAAGGTTGCTGCCGGGGGTGAGGTCACGGTCAGAGGCTGGTGAGGTCTGCTCCACTCTGCACACTGCCACAGTACTTCAACAATTATTTTTCAATTACGCAACTTATACTGTTTTTCTTCGCTACCTTATGGCTTTAGTCAAAACCCAAGTTTTTTCATTCACGTGTACACACTTTTCCACTTTGAAGTAGCCTGATTACCCCTCCCACTTCACTAGTGAACCAGGAGCTCCCAACCCACGTCCACCCAACACGATGGTCACAACACGATGTGTGTGTGTGTGTGTGTGTGTGTTTGTGTGTGTGTGTGTGTGTGTATGTGTGTGTGTGTATGTGTGTGTGTGTGTGTGTGTGTGTGTGTGTGTGTGTGTGTGTGTGTGTGTGTGTGTGTGTGTGTGTGTGTGTGTGTGTGTGTGTGTGTGTGTGTGTAATTACCTAAGTGCTTTTACCTAAGTGTAGTTACAGGATGAGAGCTATGCTCGTGGTGTCCCGTCTTCCCAGCATTCTTTGTCATATAATGCTTTGAAACTACTGACGGTCTTGGCCTCCACCACCTTCTCACCTAACTTGTTCCAACCGTCTACCACTCTGTTTGCGAAAGTGAATTTTCTTATATTTCTTCGGCTTCTGTGTTTAGCTAGTTTAAATCTGTGACCTCTTGTTCTTAAAGTTCCAGGTCTCAGGAGATCTTCCCTATCGATTTTATCAATTTCTGTTACTATTTTGTATGTAGTGATCATATCACCTCTTTTTCTTCTGTCTTCTAGTTTTGGCATATTTAATGCCTCTAACCTCTCCTTCCTCGTAGCTCTTGCCCTTCAGTTCTGGGAGCCACTTAGTAGCATGTCTTTGCACCTTTTCCAGTTTGTTGATGTGCTTCTTAAGATAAGGACACCACACAACCGCTACATATTCTAGCTTTGGCCTAACAAAGTCGTGAACAATTTCTTTAGTATATCGCCATCCATGTATTTAAAAGCAATTCTGAAGTTAGAAAGCGTGGCATAGGCTCCTCGCACAATATTCTTTATGTGGTCCTCAGGTGATAGTTTTCTATCTAGAACCACCCCTAGATTTCTTTCTTTATCTGAATTCTTTAAAGATTTCTCACATAATATATAAGTTGTGTGGGGTCTATGGTCTCCTATTCCACATTCCATAACATGGCATTTATTAACATTAAATCCCATTTGCCAAGTGGTGCTCCATATACTTATTTAGTTTCTTATCCTTCTTATTATCTTAGCATCATCAGCAAACATGTTCATATAATTCTGTATACCAATTGGTAGATCATTTATGTAGACAATAAATATCACTGGTGTAAGAACTGAACCCTGTGGTACTCCACTTGTGACATTTCTCCAGTCCGATACATTGCCTCTGATCACTGCCCGGATTTTTCTATCAGTCAGAAAATTTTATATCCATGTTACCTGTCACCCCTCCAATATTTTCCAGTTTCCAGAACAACCTCTTATGTGGAACTCTGTCGAAAGTCTGGTTTAGGTCCAGATAGATGCAGTCAACCCAACCATCTCTTTCCTGTAATATCTGTTGCTTGATCATAGAAACTGAGTAAATTCGATACACAGGATCTTCCAGATCGAAAACCATACTGTCTGTCTGATATTATATCATTTCTGTGTGTGTGTGTGTGTGTGTGTGTGTGTGTGTGTGTGTGTGTGTGTGTGTGTGTGTGTGTGTGTGTGTGTGTGTGTGTGTGTGTGTGTGTGTGTGTGTGTGTGTGTGTGTGTGTGTGTGTGTATATGTGTGTGTGTGTGTGTGTTGACTCTTGGATCCCGCCCTTCTAGCTATCGGTTGTTTACAGCAATGACTCCTGTCCCATTTCCCTATCATACCTAGTTTTAAAAGTATGAATAGTATTTGCTTCCACAACCTGTTCCCCAAGTGCATTCCATTTTTCTACTACTCTCACGCTAAAAGAAAACTTCCTAACATCTCTGTGACTCATCTGAGTTTCCAGTTTCCACCCATGTCCCCTCGTTCTGGTATTATTACGTGTGAACATTTCATCTATTTCCACTTTGTCAATTCCCCTGAGTATTTTATATGTCCCTATCATATCTCCTCTCTCCCTACTTTTCTCTAGTGTCGTAAGGTTCAGTTCCTTCAGCCGCTCTTCATATCCCATCCCTCGTAACTCTGGGACAAGCCTCGTCGCAAACCTCTGAACCTTCTCCAGTTTCTTTATGTGTTTCTTCAGGTGGGGGCTCCATGATGGCGCGGCATACTCTAAGACGGGTCTCACGTAGGCAGTGTAAAGCGCCCTAAAAGCCTCCTCATTTAGGTTTCTGAATGAAGTTCTAATTTTCGCCAGTGTAGAGTACGCTGCTGTCGTTATCCTATTTATATGTGCCTCAGGAGTTAGATTAGGTGTCACATCCACTCCCAGGTCTCTTTCTCGAATCGTTACAGGTAGGCTGTTCCCCTTCATTGTGTACTGTCCCTTTGGTCTCCTGTCACCTGATCCCATTTCCATAACTTTACATTTACTGGTGTTAAACTCCAGTAGCCATTTCCCTGACCATCTCTGCAGCCTGTTTAAGTCCTCTTGGAGGATCCTACAATCCTCATCTGTCACAACTCTTCTCATTAATTTTGCGTCATCCGCAAACATTGACATGTATGATTCCACTCCTGTAAACATATCATTTACGTAAATTAGAAAGAGGATTGGTCCCAGCACCGATCCTTGAGGTACTTCACTTGTTACTGTTTGCCAGTCCGACTTTTCGCCCCTTACCATTACCCTCTGGCTCCTTCCTGTTAGGTAGTTCTTCACCCATTCTAGGGCCTTTCCGCTTACTCCTGCCTGCCTCTCAAGTTTGTATAGCAGTCTCATGTGCGGTACCGTATCAAAGGCCTTTTGGCAGTCAAGAAATATGCAGTCTGCCCAGCCTTCTCTGTCCTGCCTTATCCTTGTGTGTGTGTGTGTGTGTGTGTGTGTGTGTGTGTGTGTGTGTGTGTGTGTGTGTGTGTGTGTGTGTGTGTGTGTGTGTGTGTGTGTGTGTGTGTGTGTGTGTGTGTGTACTCACTTAATTGTACTCACCTAATTGTGCTTGCGGGGGTTGAGCTTTGGCTCTTTGGTCCCGCCTATCAACCTTCAATCAACTGGTGTACAGATTCCTGAGCCTATTGGACTCTATCATATCTACATTTGAAACTGTGTATGGAGTCAGCCTCCACCACATCACTTCGTAGTGCATTCCATTTACTAACTACTCTGACACTGAAAAAGTTCTTTCTAATGTCTCAGTGGCTCATTTGGGTACTCAGCTTCCACCTGTGTCCCCTTGTTCGCGTCCCTCCAGTGTTGAATAGTTCATCCTTGTTTACCCGCTCGATTCCCCTGACGATTTTATAGGTTGTGATCATGTCCCCCCTTACTCTTCTGTCTTCCAGTGTCGTAAGGTGCATTTCCCGCAGCCTTTCCTCATAACTCATGCCTCTTAGTTCTGGGACTAGTCTAGTAGCATACCTTTGGACTTTTTCCAGCTTCGTCTTGTGCTTGACAAGGTACGGGCTCCATGCTGGGGCCGCATACTCCAGGATTGGTCCTACATATGTGGAGTACAAGATTATAAATGATTCCTTACACAGGTTCCTGAACGCCGTTCTCATGTTAGCCAGCCTCGCATATGCCGCAGACGTTATTCTCTTTATGTGGGCTTCAGGAGACAGGTTTGGTGTGATATCAACTCCTAGATCTTTCTCTCTGTCTGTTTCATTAAGTACTTCATCTCCTATTCTGTATCCTGTGTCTGGCCTCCTGTTTCCACTGCCTAGTTTCATTACTTTGCATTTACTCGGGTTGAACTTCAACATCCATTTGTTGGACTATTCACTCAGTCTATCTAGGTCATCTTGTAGCCTCCTACTATCATTCTCTGTTTCAATCCTCCTCATAAGTTTTGCATCGTCGGCAAACATTGAGAGGAACGAATCTATACCCTCTGGGAGATCATTTACATATACCAGAAACAGTATAGGTCCAAGGACTGACCCCTGCGGGACTCCACTTGTGACGTCTCGCCAATCTGAGACCTCACCCCTCACACAGACTCGTTGTCTCCTGTTGCTTAGGTACTCCTCTATCCACCGGAGTACCTTCCCTCTCACTCCAGCCTGCATCTCCAACTTTCGCACTAGCCTCTTGTGTGGCACTGTATCAAAGGCTTTCTGACAATCCAAAAATATGCAGTCTGCCCACCCTTCCCTTTCTTGCCTTATTTTTGTTGCCTGGTCGTAGAATTCAAGTAACCCTGTGAGGCAGGACCTGCCATCCCTGAACCCATGTTGATGCTGTGTTACAAAGTTCCTTCGCTCCAGATGCTCCACTAGTTTTTTTCGCACAATCTTCTCCATCAGCTTGCATGGTATGCAGGTTAGGGACACTGGCCTGTAGTTCAGTGCCTCCTGTCTATCCCCTTTCTTGTATATCGGGACTACGTTAGCTGCTTTCCAAATATCTGGCAGTTCCCCTGTTGCCAGTGATTTGTTATACACTATGGAGAGTGGTAGGCTCAGTTCTCTTGCTCCTTCCTTTAGAACCCAAGGGGAGATTCCATCTGGGCCTATAGCCTTCGTCACGTCCAACTCTAGTAAACACTTCCTTACTTCCCCACTGGTAATCTCAAACTCTTCCAGTGGTTCCTGGTTAGCTATTCCCTCACTTACCTCTGGAATTTCTCCTTGCTCTAAGGTGAAGACCTCCTGGAATTTCTTATTCTATTCCTCACACACTTCCTTGTCATTTGTAGTGAATCCTTTCGCCCCTATCCTTAATCTCATAACCTGTTCCTTTACTGTTGTTTTTCTCCTAATGTGGCTATGCAACAATTTAGGCTGAGTCTTTGCCTTGCTTGCGATGTCATTTTCGTATTGTCTTTCTGCCTCTCTTCTCATCCTGACATATTCATTCCTGGCATTCTGGTATCTTTCTCTGCTCTCCAGTGTCCTGTTATTCCTATAGTTTCTCCATGCCCTTTTACTTTGCTGCTTAGCTAGCCTACATCTTTGATTAAACCATGGGTTTCTCATCTTCATTTCTCTGTTTTCCTTTTGGACTGGGACAAACTTGTTTGCTGCGTCCTTGCACTTCTGCGTGATGTAATCCATCATATCTTGGGCCGTCTTTCACCTGAGCTCTGTTTTCCATGCTATATCTGTTAGGAATTTTCTTATCCCCTCATAGTTTCCCTTTCGGTATGCTAACCTTTTGGTTTCGGTATTCCTCCTCGAGTTCAATAACCCTTCTTCAATCAAGTACTCAAACACCAGTACACTGTGGTCGCTCATTCCTACTGGGTCCCCAAAACCGATTTCTCTTATGTCGGAGTCGTTCAGAGTGAAGACTAGGTCGAGTCTCGCTGGTTCGTCATTGCCTCTCATCCTTGTGGGTTCTCCGACATGCTGGGTTAAAAAGTTGCTTGTCACCACCTCCAATAGTTTGGCTCTCCACGTATCCTCGCCTCCATGCGGTTCCTTGTTCTCCCAGTCAATCTTTCCGTGATTGAAGTCGCCCATGATGAGCAGGTGGGATCTATTTCTACAGGCAGCAGAGGCTGCCCTCTCAATTATAGTGTTAACTGCCTTGTTGTCGTTTTCATACTCTTGACTGGGTCTCCTGTCATTTGGTGGAGGGTTGTATATTACTGCTACTACTATTCTTGGTCCTCCCATTGTTATGGTGCCTGCTATGTAGTCTCTGAACTCCTCACAGCCCGGGATGGCCATCTCCTTAAAACTCCATTCCGTTCTCATGAGTAGGGCCACTCCGCCTCCTCCCCTACCTTCCCTCTCTTTCCTTATTACTGTATACTCTTGGGGAAACACGGCATTCGTTATGATTCCAGAGAGTTTTGTTTCAGTGAGTCCGATTACATCTGGGTTAACTTCTTGTGCTCTTTCCCTTAGTTCACTTGTCTTGCTTGTGATCCCATCTAAGTTCGAGTACATCACAGTACATGTGTGTGTGTGTGTGTGTGTGTGTGTGTGTGTGTGTGTGTGTGTGTGTGTGTGTGTGTGTGTGTGTGTGTGTGTGTGTGTGTGTGTGTGTGTGTGTGTGTGTGTACTCACCTATATGTACTCACCTATATGTGCTTGCAGGATCGAGCATTGACTCTTGGATCCCGCCTTTCTAGCTATCGGTTGTTTACAGCAATGACTCCTGTCCCATTTCCCTATCATACCTAGTTTTAAAAGTATGAATAGTATTTGCTTCCACAACCTGTTCCCCAAGTGCATTCCATTTTTCTACTACTCTCACGCTAAAAGAAAACTTCCTAACATCTCTGTGACTCATCTGAGTTTCCAGTTTCCACCCATGTCCCCTCGTTCTGTTATTATTACGTGTGAACATTTCATCTATTTCCACTTTATCAATTCCCCTGAGTATTTTATATGTCCCTATCATATCTCCTCTCTCCCTTCTTTTCTCTAGTGTCGTTAGGTTCAGTTCCTTGAGCCGCTCTTCATATCCCATCCTTCGTAACTCTGCGACAAGCCTCGTCGCAAACCTCTGAACCTTCTCCAGTTTCTTTATGTGTTTCTTCAGGTGGGGGCTCCATGATGGCGCGGCATACTCTAAGACGGGTCTCACGTAGGCAGTGTAAAGTGCCCTAAAAGCTTCCTCATTTAGGTTTCTGAATGAAGTTCTAATTTTCGCCAGTGTAGAGTACGCTGCTGTCGTTATCCTATTTATATGTGCCTCAGGAGTTAGATTAGGTGTCACATCCACTCCCAGGTCTCTTTCTCGAATCGTTACAGGTAGGCTGTTCCCCTTCATTGTGTACTGTCCCTTTGGTCTCCTGTCACCTGATCCCATTTCCATAACTTTACATTTACTGGTGTTAAACTCCAGTAGCCATTTCCCTGACCATCTCTGCAGCCTGTTTAAGTCCTCTTGGAGGATCCTACAATCCTCGTCTGTCACAACTCTTCGCATTAATTTTGCGTCATCTGCAAACATTGACATGTATGATTCCACTCCTGTAAACATATCATTTACGTAAATTAGAAAGAGGATTGGTCCCAGCACCGATCCTTGAGGTACTCCACTTGTTACTGTTCGCCAGTCCGACTTTTCGCCCCTTACCATTACCCTCTGGCTCCTTCCTGTTAGGTAGTTCTTCACCCATACTAGGGCCTTTCCGCTTACTCCTGCCTGCCTCTCAAGTTTGTATAGCAGTCTCATGTGCGGTACCGTATCAAAGGCCTTTTGGCAGCCAAGAAATATGCAGTCTATGCACACACACAGGTACTGTGTGTGTGTGCGTGCGGGCGCGTGTATCTGAGCAGCTGTTACCACCAGCGAGAACTACCGGGAGAGAGAAATATTGAGCAATTTAGGATGGCTGGGGGTCTGGCAACACTGTGTTTGGCCAGTATTTGTGGAAGAGAACGGTGAGAGGTTGCCATTTGTGTGACGGCAGACTGGCAACGCTGATTGTCAGCCAGCCCACAGACACCCAATTTTGGCTGGAATGTGCAAGGGACACTTTTGTGAGCTGTTGCCAGCGTACTGTGTTGTCAGGGTACTGTGTTGCCAGGCTACTGGGGTGTCAGGAGTACTGTGGTGTCAAGGTACTGTGTTGCCAGGCTACTGTGCTGCGAGGGTACTGTGTTGCCAGGCTACTGTGCTGCGAGGGTACTGTGTTGCCAGGGTACTGTGTTGCCAAGGGGTTCTGTGTTGTAAAGGTACTATGTTGCCAGGGGGTACTGTGGTGTCAAGGTACTGTGTTGCCAGGAGTACTGTTGTGTCAAGGTACTATGTTGCCAGAGTACTGTGTTGCCAGGGTACTGTGTTGCCAAGGGGTACTGTGTTGTCAAGGTACTATGTTGCCAAGGGGTACTGTGGTGTCAAGGTACTGTGTTGCCAGGGTACTGTTGCCAGGGGGTACTGTGGTGTCAGGGTACTGTGTTGCCAGGGTACCGTTGCCAGGGGGTACTGTGTTGTCAAGGTACTATGTTGCCAGGAGGTACTGTGGTGTCAGGGTACTGTGTTGCCAGGGTACTGTTGCCAGGGGGTACTGTGGTGTCAGGGTACTGTGTTGCCAGGGTACCGTTGCCAGGGGGTACTGTGTTGTCAAGGTACTATGTTGCCAGGGGGTACTGTGTTGTCAAGGTACTGTGTTACCAGGAGTATTATGGTGTCAAGGTACTGTGTTGCCAGGGGTACTGTGGTGTCAAGGTACTGTGTTGGCAGGGGTACTGTGGTGTCAAGGTATTGTGTTACCAGGAGTACTGTGGTGTCAAGGTACTGTGTTGCCAGGGATACTGTGGTGTCAAGGTACTGTGTTGCCAGGAGTACTGTGGTGTCAAGGTACTGTGTTGCCAGGAGTACTGTGGTGTCAAGGTACTGTGTTGCCAGGAGTACTGTGGTGTCAAGGTACTGTGTTGCCAGGAGTATTGTGGTGTCAAGGTACTGTGTTGCCAGGGTACTGTGGTGTCAAGGTACTGTGTTGCCAGGAGTACTGTGGTGTCAAGGTACTGTGTTGCCAGGGTACTGTGGTGTCAAGGTACTGTGTTGCCAGGGTACTGTGGTGTCAAGGTACTGTGTTGCCAGGGTACTGTGGTGTCAAGGTACTGTGTTACTAGGGGTACTGTGGTGTCAAGGTACTGTGTTACCAGCAGTACTGTGGTGTCAAGGTACTGTGTTGCCAGGGTACTGTGGTGTCAAGGTACTGTGTTGCCAGGGGTACTGTGGTGTCAAGGTACTGTGTTGCCAGGGGTACTGTGGTGTCAAGGTACTGTGTTGCCAGGGTACTGTGGTGTCAAGGTACTGTGTTGCCAGGGTACTGTGGTGTCAAGGTACTGTGTTGCCAGGGGTACTGTGGTGTCAAGGTACTGTGTTGCCAGGGGTACTGTGGTGTCAAGGTACTGTGTTGCCAGGGTACTGTGGTGTCAAGGTACTGTGTTGCCAGGGTACTGTGGTGTCAAGGTACTGTGTTGCCAGGGTACTGTGGTGTCAAGGTACTGTGTTGCCACGGGTACTGTGGTGTCAAGGTACTGTGTTGCCAGGGGTACTATGGTGTCAAGGTACTGTGTTGCCAGGGCACTGTGGTGTCAAGGTACTGTGTTGCCAGGGTACTGTGGTGTCAAGGTACTGTGTTGCCAGGGTACTGTGGTGTCAAGGTACTGTGCTGCCAGGGGTACTGTGGTGTCAAGGTACTGTGTTACCAGGGGTACTGTATTGCCAGGGTACTGTGTTGCCAGGGTGCTGTGATGCCAGGGTACTGTGTTGCCATGGGTACTGTGTTGCCATGGGTACTGTGTTGCCAGGGTACTGTGTTGCCAGGGTACTGTGTTGCCAGGGTACTGTGTTGCCATGGGTACTGTGTTGCCAGGGTACTGTGTTGCCATGGGTACTGTGTTGCCAGGGTACTGTGTTGCCAGGGTACTGTGTTGCCATGGGTACTGTGTTGCCAGGGTACTGTGATGCCAGGGTACTGTGTTGCCAGGAGTACTGTGTTGCCAGGGTACTGTGATGCCATGGGTACTGTGTTGCCAGGGTACTGTGTTGCCAGGGTACTGTGTTGCCAGGGTACTGTGTTGCCATGGGTACTGTGTTGCCAGGGTACTGTGTTGCCATGGGTACTGTGTTGCCATGGGTACTGTGTTGCCAGGGTTACTGTGTTGCCATGGGTACTGTGTTGCCAGGGTTACTGTGTTGCCATGGGTACTGTGTTGCCAGGGTACTGTGTTGCCAGGGTACTGTGTTGCTATGGGTACTGTGTTGCCAGGGTACTGTGTTGCCAGGGTACTGTGTTGCCATGGGTACTGTGTTGCCAGGGTTACTGTGTTACCAGGGGTACTGAGGTGTGAACGTACTGTGTTGCCAGGGTTACTGTGTTACCAGGGGTACTGAGGTGTGAACGTACTGTGTTGCCAGGGGTACTGTGGTGTCAAGGTACTGTGTTACCAGGAGTACTGTGGTGTCAAGGTACTGTGTTACCAGGAGTACTGGGGTGTCAAGGTACTGTGTTGTCTGGGTACTGTGGTGTCAGGGTACTGTGTTGCCAGGGTACTGTGATGCAAGGGTACTTTATTGCTAGGGTACTGTTTTGGTGCTGAATGGATGTGTTGTTGCTAAGAGTTCACCGTGGCTAAGAGTGCACTGTTAGCAAGAGTTTCACAGTTGCTAATGTGTGCTGCCTTGGAGCATAGTTTCTATACCTCTCTGCTAGAGGAATATTGTTGGTTTGAAGCAATGTTGTTCCATTCCAATAACACACACGAATATATAAAGACGCCAGTTCGATCCCAAGGCAATACTTCACCATTTTCTCATTGACACCGCACGTTGATGATTCTTCGACATGCGTAGGTACTTAATTTTGTTATTTGCGTAGCTTCAAGGGATATAATTCTCCAGGTATACTTGCTCCTCGAATGCAATTGCTGCTTTGCAATAACTCTCATAATTTCAGACGATGCAAAAATAGGCTGGAGAATAAATACAGGCGGATCAACATTGCAAGAATGCTATTTAAATCGGAAGATGCAGTTGAATGCTGACAAATGTAGGTTTTCGAATCTATTTAATAAATGGGTAACCAGATATCATGTGAACAATGTTAGGAATTGGCATAAAGGAAATTGAATCAAATATAGGAGTTATGATTAGAAGAGATCTTATGGTACTGAATTGTTATGTAATCATAACGCGTTACTGGTATACATATCTAGACTCGTTAGCACTAATAATTGTGGCGTTAGTCTTCAACATTGTTATGCCCTTAATATGTCTAATTTGATTGTGCAGTTCAGTTATGGTCATCGTATCGTGAAAATGGACATATTTTCGTTTGAAAAGTGTTCAAAGAAGGATGGAAAAGTTAATCCCAAAGGTTAGAAACCTTCTAAGCTTAGGTTACATTCATAAAGAAGAAAGGGTATACTAAATGGGATACTAATAAATGCGTTACCAACAGAAAACAGAACAGGAAACCTTTTAAATAAATTGAAAAGGTTTACATTAAGGAAAACAAACCTGGATAAATACTGGTTTTGGAAATAGTCGCTCTATGGGATCAAGCAATCAGGTCATTTAATTGGCATGGTGCCACGCTGTTGTTTCAGGCGAAGGGTAGACAAATATACATCAATGCTTTGCATTGTGTATACATCGAAGCTGATTAGCATGAGCTAATAGGTCTATGCCAATTGCCTTGTTTATGCTATATAGCTTTCTAGATACGGGTGTCCGTCTGTGCCCACATCTCTCTGTGTCACTTGCAGAGATAGTTACAGTCTGCATCTCCCTTTTTTCCCCTTTCCCCTCTCTCTCCCCCTCCCTTTATCTCTTCCCCCTCTCTCCCTTCTCTTCCAATCACCCTCATCTCTCTTCACACACACACGAGAGAGAGAGAGAGAGAGAGAGAGAGAGAGAGAGAGAGAGAGAGAGAGAGAGAGAGAGAGAGAGAGAGAGAGAGAGAGAGAGAGAGAGAGAGAGAGAGAGAGAGAGAGAGAGAGAGAGAGAGAGAGAGAGAGAGAGAGAGAGAGAGAGAGAGAGAGAGAGAGAGAGAGAGAGAGAGAGAGAGAGAGAGAGAGGAGAGAGAGAGAGAGAGAGAGAGAGAGAGAGAGAGAGAGAGAGAGAGAGAGAGAGAGAGAGAGAGAGAGAGAGAGAGAGAGAGAGGGAGAGAGAGAGAGAGAGAGAGAGAGAGAGAGAGAGAGAGAGAGAGAGAGAGAGAGAGAGAGAGAGAGAGAGAGAGAGAGAGAGAGAGAGAGAGAGAGAGAGAGGAGAGAGAGAGAGAGAGAGAGAGAGAGAGAGAGAGAGAGAGAGAGAGAGAGAGAGAGAGAGAGAGAGAGAGAGAGAGAGAGAGAGAGAGAGAGGAGAGAGAGAGAGAGAGAGAGAGAGAGAGAGAGAGAGAGAGAGAGAGAGAGGAGAGAGAGAGAGAGAGAGAGAGAGAGAGAGAGAGAGAGAGAGAGAGAGAGAGAGGAGAGAGAGAGAGAGAGAGAGAGAGAGAGAGAGAGAGAGAGAGAGATGAGAGAGAGAGAGAGAGAGAGAGAGAGAGAGAGAGAGAGAGAGGAGAGAGAGAGAGAGAAGAGAGAGAGAGAGGAGAGAGAGAGAGAGAGAGAGGAGAGAGAGAGAGAGAGAGAGAGAGAGAGAGAGAGAGAGAGAGAGAGAGAGAGAGAGAGAGAGAGAGAGAGAGAGAGAGAGAGAGAGAGAGAGAGAGAGAGAGAGAGAGAGAGAGAGAGAGAGAGAGAGAGGAGAGAGAGGAGAGAGAGAGAGAGAGAGAGAGAGAGAGGAGAGAGAGAGAGAGAGAGAGAGAGAGAGAGAGAGAGAGAGAGGAGAAGAGAGAGAGAGAGAGAGAGAGAGAGAGAGAGAGAGAGAGAGAGAGAGAGAGAGGAGAGAGAGAGAGAGAGAGAGAGAGAGAGAGAGAGAGAGAGAGAGAGAGAGAGAGAGAGGAGAGAGAGAGAGAGAGAGAGAGAGGAGAGAGAGAGAGAGAGAGAGAGAGAGAGAGAGAGAG